>NC_037674.1:47908847-48077984 GCF_003255815.1 Theropithecus gelada
TACGAGGTCAGGAGATCGAGACCATCCTGGCTAACACGGTGAAACCCCGTCTCTACTAAAAAATACAAAAAACTAGCCGGGCGAGGTGGCGGGCGCCTGTAGTCCCAGCTACTCGGGAGGCTGAGGCAGGAGAATGGCGTGAACCCGGGAGGCGGAGCTTGCAGTGAGCTGAGATCTGGCCACTGCACTCCAGCCTGGGCGGCAGAGCGAGACTCCGTCTCAAAAAAAAAAAAAAAAAAAAAAGAACTCGTGGCTGGGTGCGATGGCTCACGCCGGTAATCCCTGCACTTTGGGAGGCAGAGGCGGGCGGATGATGAGGTCAGGAGATCAAGACCATCCTGTCTAACACGGTGAAACCCTGTCTCTACTAAAAAAAAAAAAAAAATACAAAAAATTAGCTGGGCGCAATGGCGGGCTCCTGTAGTCCCAGCTACTCGGGAGGCTGAGGCAGGAGAATGGCGTGAACCCGGGAGGCGGAGCTTGCAGTGAGCTGAGATCGCGCCACTGCACTCCAGCCTGGGCAACAGAGTGAGACTCTGCCTCAAAAAAAAAAAAAAAAAAAAAAAAAAAAAAAAAAAAAAAAAAAAAAAGAACTCATACAACTAAATAGTAACAACAACAACAACAACAACAAACACCCAACCTTCTATTTAATAATGGGCAAAGGATTCGTATAGACGTTTCTGCAAAGAAGAAATGCAAATGGGCAACAAACAAAAGAAAAGATGCTCAAAATGACTAATTGTTAAGGAAATGCAAATCAAAACTACAATGCGATATCACCCACCTCACACCGATTAGGATGACTGCTATCAAAGAAACAGAAAATCACAGCGTTGGCGAGGATGTGGAGAAATTGGAACTCTTGCACACTGTTGATAGGAATGTAAAATAGTGTTGCTGCTATGGAAAACAGTATGGCAGTTCCTCAAAAAATTAAAAATAGAATTACCATATGATCTAGCAATACCTTTTCTGGGAATATATCCAAAAACACTGAAAGCAGGGTCTTTTCAAAAACTAATCTATATTTTTATTTCAATTGACCAATAATAATTGTATATATTTATGGGGTACAGTGTGATGCTTTGATATATGTAGACATTGTGAAATGATTAAATGGAGCTAATTAACATATTCTTCACCTTGCCTACTTATCACTTCTTTATGGTGAAAATGATTTAACTCTATTAGCAATTTTGAAATGCATATTGCATTATTATTAACTACAGTCTCCATGCTATGCAGTAAATCACTAAAATTTCATCCTTCTGTTAAACTACATCCTGCTGTTTAACTTTCTATCCTTTGACTAACATCTCCCCTTTGTAACCCCCCATGATGCCCCTAACTTCTGCCAACCACCATCCTACTCTCTGCTTCTCTGAGCTCCACTTTTTCAGGTTCCACACGTAAGTGAGATAATGCAGTGTTTGTCTTTCTGTGCCTGGGAAAACAAGATCTTGAAGAAATATTTTTTACACCTGTATTCATAACAACATTAGTTACAAAAGCCAAAAGGTTGAAGGTACCCAAATATCCAACAGATGAATGGATAAACAAGATGTGGTATACACATACAAAAAAAGTATTATTCTGCCTTAAAAAGGAAGGAAATTCGGACACATCCTATAACATGAATGAACCTTGAAGATAGGCTAAATGAAATAAGCCAGTCACAAAAGGACAAATACTGTATGATTCCACTTACATAAGGTATCTAGAGTAGTCAAACTCACAGAAATAAATAGAGTGATGGTTGCCAGACTGAAGGAAAGGGGGAAATATAGAATCATTTAATGGATACAGAGTTTCCGTTTTTGCAAGAAGAAAAAGTTCTGAGGATTGGTTACACAATGTGAATGTACTTAGCTCTAGCAACTGTACACCTAAAAGTGTTCTGACAATCAGCTTTGGGTGATCTGCTCTGAGCCAAGCCTAAGGAAAGCACCTCTCATTACCTTTGGGGGTAGAATGCATTTCAGGAAGTGAAGAGTTAACGTGAGGAAAGTGTCAAGTAGTACGGGTGAAACCGATCCAATCTTAGTTGGAAAATACTTTTTAGAATTAAATTAGTCTAAGGACCAATAACAGATATGACTGTCAACTGACTGTGACAGAATAGTTGTTGCTAAGGTCTATTTCTGATTTAGGCCAGAGAATATGTCCCAGTACTATGAAATTCTGAAAATTCTACCGCGAAATCCAAGAAAAATGCATATATGTAAGATAGTCATATATGCATATATGGTTATACTCAAAATCCAGGCTGACATCTAACCAAACCCTTGCAAATTCAGGCAGAAATTACTTAAGCAATTATAAGATAGTGATAGGAGGGTTAATTGGATAACAGATAATTGGCTTTTGAATTGAACCAAATTACAGGATTAAAAAACGAGATGCCTCAAAATATATTTTAAAATCCTCAGAGCATGTTTTAAGTTTGAACGTTAAAAGAAAATAACTAAAGTCAAAAGAGTGCATGGATTGATTACCTAACCTATTTCTGTACCTTAGGCATCTTGGATACACAAATATTTGCTGAGCAAAGGATACAGCCAAGTTGAGAAGTGGAACAAGCAGAGCAATCACCACTGTGATTTATGTATTGATTCTATGCTATGAAATTTGAAAGAGGAAAGAATATACAATTCAATCATTTTTGATATTTTGCTTTAGGACTAAAAAATACTTTTCCTATAAGATCGGTACTTACAGTTTAACTTATTGATGTTTCCAAACTAGAGAAAATGTAAGTGAGGAAAAATCAGCTACAGTCCCTATGCTAAACAGCAAATATAACAGACTTATTTAGTTACCATTGTCTGAGGGATGTGGGGATCCTTATTTCTGACCTCATATAATTTGTGGTTAACATTTTAAAAATACATGAACCTAGGCCGGGCGCAGTGGATCATGCCTGTAATCCCAGCACTTTGGGAGGCTGAGGCCGGTGAATCACTTGAGGTCAGGAGTTCAAGACCAGCCTGGGCAACATGGTGAAACCCCATTTCTACTAAAAATGCAAAAATTAGCCGGGTGCAGTGGCAGGTGCCTGTAGTTCCAGCTACTCAGGAGGGTGAGGCAGGAGAATCTCTTGAACCCAGGAGGTGGAGTTGTACCTTGCAGTGAGCCAAGTTGTACCTTGCAGTGAGCCGAGATCATGCCACTGCACTCCAGCCTGGGAAACAGAGTGAGACTCCATCTCAAAAACAAAACAAAACAAAACAAAACAACAACAAAAATACATGAACCTTGAATTTTTACCCATACAAACATTTTAATGTTCATGTTCAAATACACACAAATGCTGAGGGAAAAGTTTTTTTTTGTTTTTTTTGTTTTTGTTTTTTTTTTTGAGATGGAGTCTCACTCTGTTCAGGCTGGAGTGCAGTAGCACGATCTCTGCCCAGTGCAACCTCCGCCTCCTGGATTCAAGCGATTCTCCTGCCTTAGCCTCCCAAGTAGCCGGGATTACAGGCACACACCGCCAAGCCCAGCTAATTTTTTTGTATTTTATTTTATTTTTATTTTTTATTTTTTTCTAGTATCATAAATTTATTTATTTTTTTGTATTTTAGTAGAGATAGGGTTTCACTGTGTTGCCCAGGCTGGTCTCGAACTCCTGAGCTCAGCCAATCCACCCGCCTCGGTCTCCCAAAATGCTAGGATTACAGTGTGAGCCACCACGCCCATCCCTGAGGGAAAAGTTTTTGACACTATGTGTATTTAATGTATGTTAGGAGATAGTTTCATTTTAGAAAGTTGGATGCATTTTCCTTTAATAGTGTACTGCTCAATGTGTAGCTGCCACAGTATGTAAAATATAGGCCTGGAGTGTGGAGTATAGGAACAGCGTGGAACTTAGCTACAGAATTTATGCAAACTCACTGGAATGCATTAAAAGGCTGCTATAATATATTCCACAAAGACCCAGATGCACCTCTGGTACTCTGAGAAAAGTGTCGCCAAGGCTGCAGGGGATGGCCATGACAGAAAAGGACCTTGGCATCTTCCATCAGACAGATCCTGATGTATTGCTAATATTAATTGTATTGTAGGCATAGAATTAACAAGTGTTACCAATAACTATTAAAATTGATACAACAGGGGCCAGGCGCAGTGGTTCTTGCTTGTAATCCCAACGTTTTGGGAGGTCAAGGTGGGAGGATCATTTGAAGCCAAGAGTTTGAGACCAGCCAGGGCAACAAAGTGAGACCCTGTCCCTACAAAAAATAAAAATACAAAAAATTCGCTGGGCGTAGTGGCATGCACCTGTAGTCCCAGCGACTCGGGGGGGCTGAAGCAGGGGGATCACTTGAGCCCGGGGGTTCAAGGCTGCAGTGAGCTATGATGGTGCCACTGCCTTCTAGCCTGGGCAACAGAGTGAGACACTGTCTCTAAAAAAATAAAAAAATAAATAAACAGACAAATCAGTAAATAAATAAAAACATAAAATATACAATATGTATGTTGGTTATTTCAACCACAAACCTCATGTTTATTGATTAAAAGTAAGACTACTATACTACTACACTGTTACATCAAAAGTCAAGTGACAGAAGATAAAGTAGCTTTTTTTGTTAAAAAGCTAGGCTGGGTGTGGTGGCTCACACCTGTAATTCCAGCACTTTGGGAGCCAAAAGCAGACAGAGTACTTGTGGTCAGGAGTTCAAGACCAGCCTGGCTAACATGGCGAATCTTCGTCTCTACTAAAAATACAAAAATTAGCCAGGCGTGCTAGTGGGCACCTGTAATCCCAGCTACTCAGGAGGCTGAGGCAGAAGAATTGCTTGAACCCAGAAGGCGGAGGTTGCGTTGAGTGGAGAGGGTGCCACTGCACTCCAGCCTGGGCGACAGCGAAACTGAATCTAAAAAAAAAAAAAAAAAAAAAGCTCATGTGTGCACAGTGCAATCCTCCTTTATGGCAGATGGAAAAAGAAGCAATTATAGGTTGAGTAGGCTCTCACAGTGCTGGTCTATTTTTAAAAATTGAATTAGTTGCCAACATTTAATATAATTAAAATGAACTTTTTTTTTTTTTTTTTTTTTTTTTTTTTAAGACAGGGTCTCATTCTGTCACCTAGGCTGGAGTGTAGTGGCGCCATCTTAGCTCACTGCAGCCTCTAACTCCTGGGCTCAAGTAATCCTCCTGCTTCAGCCTCCCGAGTAGCTGGGACTAAAGATGTATGCCACTACACCACCTTATTTTTGTGTATTTTTTGCAGAGACAGGGTTTTGCCATGTTGCCCAGGCTAGTCTCAGATTTGTGAACTCAAGTCATCCTCCCACCTTGGCCTCCTAAAGTGCTGGGATTACAGGCATCAGCTTGCATGCCCAGCTCTAAATTATTTTATTAAATCATGGGAGTCTCACCCATTTAAGGTTACCTACCTGGGCTCCTGTAGTATTTGAGCGGATGATCTCTACTTGATGGGAAGAAAAATCATGCAATAATCCCTTCCAGAAGAAAGTGGAAGGTTTTGGAAGAATATGTTGGCCTTGATATCCCTTAGATTGTTTTCATTGACATCAGTACTCTTATCAAATAAAGAAGCCATTATTAACCAATGGTAAACTAAGGGATTTGATTTCAGGAATAATTTTAGAAAACACAGGCTCACTGGTGTAAATATATCTGGTCAGGTGTGACCATTGATTCTGAAGGTTTATAGAATGTTTGAGGTCACAGATATAAAACTTAAATGGGACAGGCTGTTCCACATTGTTGCCAAATGTTACATTTTTTTTTTTTTTTTTTTTTTTTTTTTTTTTTTTTTTTTTTTTTTTTGAGACGGAGTCTCGCTCTGTCGCCCAGGCTGGAGTGCTGTGGCCGGATCTCAGCTCACTGCAAGCTCCGCCTCCCGGGTTCACGCCATTCTCCGGCCTCAGCCTCCCGAGTAGCTGGGACTACAGGCGCCCGCCACCTCACCCGGCTAGTTTTTTGTATTTCTTAATAGAGACGGGGTTTCACCGTGTTAGCCAGGATGGTCTCGATCTCCTGACCTCGTGATCCGCCCGTCTCGGCCTCCCAAAGTGCTGGGATTACAGGCTTGAGCCACCGCGCCCGGCCAAATGTTACATTTTAAAAGCAAAATCCAATGCCATTTTAAAAAGTTGATTTTGTTTGTTTTGTTTTGTTTTGTTTTGTTTTGAGATGGAGTCTCGCTCTGTTGCCCAGGCTGGAGTGCAGTGATGCGATCTTGGCTTACTGCAAGCTCTGCCTCCCAGGTTCAAGGTGTTCTCCCGCCTCAGCCTCCCAAGTAGATGAGACTACAGGTGCCCACCACCACACCCGGCTAATTATTGTGTTTTTAGTAGAGACGGGGTTTCACCGTGTTAACCAGGATGGTCTCGACCTCCTGACTTCATGATCCTCCCACCTTGGCCTCCCAAAGTGCTGGGATTACAGGCATGAACCACTGCGCCCGGCCAAAAAGTTGACTTTCTAAAGCATTAGGTTGTGTTAGGTTGTGACTTTCTAAAGCATTAGGTTGTGTTTGTTCTTGGAGGAACAAACTTCACAATGGAACCGCAAAGTCACCAGAACTGTGTGTGGGTTCTCAGACTGAGCATGGAGTCTGAGAGGGGTACAGAACTAGTAGGACTCAATACATGTTTATATCATTTGGGTTCCATTCTGTTCCTGAACTTGGGCAGTTTCTTTCAGCTAGCAAAGCCATGGCTGATCTTGGGTAAGACAGGAAGAGAGTCTTACCCAAGAGAAAGAGTCAGCAGACATCAGGGAGGGCTATAGGCTGATACACCGGAAGGATCTAAGATCCAAGGGTGAGAAAAACACCAAGAACTGACACCAGAAGCCAGCATTGCCTTTACAGCATGGAAGCTGACCAGAACCCAGCTGGTTGGAAGAAAGCACAGGCTCTCTACCTGTTCTATGTGGTTTTGTTTTTGTTTTGATACAGAGTTGCGCTCTGTTGCCCAGGCTGGAGTGCAGTGGCATGATCTCGGCTCACTACAACCTCCACCTCCCAGGTTCAAGCGATTCTCCTGCCTCAGCCTCCTGAGTAGCTGGGATTACAGGCATCCATTACCACACTTGGCTAATTTTTCTATTCGTAGTAGAGACGGGGTTTCACCATGTTGCCCAGGCTGGTCTCAAACTCCTGGCCTCAAATGATCCACCCACCTCAGCCTCCCAAAGTGCTAGGATTACAGGTGTGAGCCACCGTGTCCAGCCCACCTCCTGTTCTTAAGGAGCTCTGGTTTTTCTCTACCAGGAAACAGTGTAGCTATCAGAGCTTTACATGGTCCTCAGCATAGAGGACTTACTATGGCTCATAAGGTCTGTTGTACCAGCCTTATCTTTGACCATGAACAACCAGGCAATTACAATGAAGGAATGGCCTCAATCCGGAGTAGACTGTGTTCTCTGATATCAGAAGGATCTAGAGAAGGAGAATAACCCCCACCTGATTCTTAAAAACAACAACAACGAAATCCTGAAAGTTCCATGTGGCAAAACAGGAATGATCTCTCTCCAAGGGTAAGTGGCAAGAACTCCCTTTATCTATCACTGGCATCTGTTTAGGCCCTTCTTGCCTCTTCTGGGTCTGGGCTCCTCAGAACCCCAGCCCTGCTCAGTCTGAGTAGGGAAGGCTGAGCTATTTCAGGGGCTCAGCAACTCTGAGCCCCACCTGTCCCCTTGACCCAGGGAAGCTCTCAGACTAAGCCATGGGTAGGACTGACTCCAGGTGTGGGGCCACCCTCCCTTACACGGGTCGCAGCCTGAGGTTGGTCAGACGGGGAAGTTACCTCCTCGGCCCTCACTGGCAGCTGGCTTCACTTGGATCGGACGATTCATCTGAAAGACATCGGACCAACACACCCATTCAGCGTGACTGCCTTGTCCTGGAGCCCCCAGCTTCTCGACCCCTGGACTTCTCAGGATCTGAGCTCTAGCCCCTTTGAACTCTGCACTCCATCACTTCCACACTGGGATTACAGATTTTCTCCAAGATTCCTTCCTTAAACCCAGGAATTTAGAAGGTGCTGAAACTGGTAGGGATGGGTGACAGGAACTTAGTGGTAAGCACAAGATGGAATGAAGCGTCTAAAGAGACTTTTCTGCCTGGGGCTCTGGGCAGGGGCTATGTGAGGCCTGTCCCTTTGGCTTCTGGACTTACTTAAAGGTTTTGCATGAGAGAATTGGGAAGGAGGGTAGAACTGATACTGCAGATTTGTGTTTTATGTCTAAAATGGAGACTATCATGCTATGTGTCATTTAGATGAAAGAGTCTGGGAATCAGACTCAGTGCTATCTGCCCTCAACTTGTCATTTAATAGTTGTATGACTCTAAGTAAGCCATCCTTTCCCAGATTCAATTTTTCTTTTTCTCCTGTGTAGCTGAAATTACAGGCACGTGCCACCAGGCCCGGCTGATTTTTGTATTTTTAGTAGAGACAGGGTTTCTCCATGTTGGCCAAGTTAGTCTCGAACTCCTGACCTCAAGTGATTCGCCCGCCTCGGCCTCCCAAAGTGCTGGGATTATAGGCGTGAGCCACTGCGCCCGGCCAGATTCAATTTTTCGAATGAGGAAAACATTCCCCAAGCTGCTGTATCACCAGAGTCTCCACACTCACCCACTTCATCCCCTCCCTGGGGTCCCCTTCCCTGAGGATGCTGGAGTTTTCCAAGGCGCCATTCTCAGCCCTTTTTGTCTGGTTCTTCCTACTTTTCTTGGATAGTCTTGTCCACACCCACAGCCTCAGCTCCTCTCCACACAGGGTTGACTTAGAGCTCTGTGTCTCCAGCCTGCATTCTCTTCTGAGCTTCAGAGCCATGTTACCAGCTGCCTGCTGGACATCCCCACTAGGAAGTCCCACGGGCGCCTTCACTCAACACACCCAAACAAGAGCTGATTTTTTTTTTGCCCCAACCTGATCCTCCCAGTCGCCCAAGTTATAAGCCTGGAAAGCAGCTTGACTTCTCCTTCCATCCCTTCCCCACTCCCACCAACTTCACCTTTCAATTTAGGGGTTCCTGATGAGGTGTAGATAAAAATCACCAAGGAACCAGATGAGGCTCTTAAGTTGGGGGATTGTATAATTTGAAAATGCTCCTAGGTGATTTCAATATATCCCCCCCACATTCCCATCCCCCAACCACCCTGAGTGAATTCATGATTGAATCCCCATCTCACCTTCCTCTCATGGGTGTTGTGGGGATCACATGAGGTAATGGGCACGCAAAAGGTCTTTGTAAACTGCCAAGAGCTGGGTGCGTGGGAGGTGAGGAATTATTGTTGGGGGGCAGGCAGCTGAGTGCCGGGAGGAAAAAACAGCGGCCTTCCCGTTCATGGAGGAAGGGGTACTGATGCCCATCTGGCCTGAGAAGGTGATGATCTGACCCCCTCCCCTCAGGAAATGTTCTGCTTCTGCACCAATCAGGGGCCACTCCATCCCTTACCAATATGCTCGTTGCCGAGACAACAGGCAGCTTCCTGTTACCATAGCCACAAGTGCTACCCAGTAACCATGGTAACGCCCTGGCAGTCACAGTTGAGCAATTTCCTTTGGATCAAATTTGGGGGTGGGAGGGGCAGGGAGGGCTTACAAAAAAAAAAAAAAAAAGGACAGGAAAACAGGCCAAGCCTGAACCAGCGCAACTCCCCTCCCACCCAGGGCTCTGACACACCCACCCGCTGGTGGTGGAGCACCTGCAGTGTACCAGGCTGTGGGTGGGGGCCGAGACACCGACAGGACTCAGGTTGCAGTCTAGAGGGGATGACAGATCAATCCAAGCAGATCAGGGCGAACTTGACAGGTCTGGACTGGCCTGGACCAGGGACCAGGAGGACAGGACCCGTCCCTGGGCATGGCCACCTGTGATTGTGGAGGAGAGACCAAGAGACAGAGCCATGGAGAGCAGAGACACAGGGAGAGATGAAGAAACACCGGCAGACAGAAATGATGTGAGAGAAAGACAGTCCTAGAAAGGGGCAAGGAAAGAGAGTTACTGGAGGAGAGGGGAAGGAAAAGAGGAGATATAGGGTCAGGAAGCAGGTACAGGAGAGGCAGGGAGGAGCCTGGTAGGGAAGAAGGCCAGAAGAGTAGAAGCCTGGGGTAGGGGGCAGTGAGGGTGAGCAAAACCATCATTATTTTATTAGTTCTTATATAGATCCTGAGAATTTCTCTCTGGAACCTAGAGTGACGAGCACATGTGACAGCAGCAGTTTCCATGGCAGCTTCCTCCCTGGCTGGGTTTCCTGGGAGATGGTGCTCTGGGGGACACCCCCTTCTCTCCTCCCACCCACTTCACCACCCTTCAACAGAGAGTGGGCATCGGGTGGTACACACATGTTCTCCCCTGGACCTGACCTAGACCTTCCACCACTCAGGCATGCTGCCAGCATTTCCTGTACTCTGTGATGAGCCCCGGGCATCTCTTCATGGGAGACGGTGATGATCTGTATAGGGATTCTCTCGTCATAGGCCCACAGAGGGGAAGATAATATCACCATTTCCTGAGAGCCCACTCTGTGCCAGGCCCTTCCTGGGACTCTTCATTGTCTCTAAATCCTTCCAACCACTCTGCAAGGGAATACGAGTGTCCCCATATCATAGATGAGAAAGCTGAGGCTGAGGGAGGTGAAATCACTTGTCTAAGATCACATGGTGGGTAAGTGGTTGAGCTGGGATTTATCCCTAGGTCTGTCTGAGGCTGAAGCCCATGATTTTTGCATTGGAGTGCTGCTCAACTCCATTCTTAAGGCATGAACACAAATAGTGAGGCACAGAGGGACCAGGGCCTCAAGGGAGTGCAAGGTCAAGTGCTGTGGAAGAGGCAGACTCCAGCTGAAGAATTTGACTCAGGAAAGCTGCATAGAAGAGGCAATGTTTGACCTGAGCCTTGCAGGACTGGGGTCATTGGCCATGTAGAGATAATAGGAGAGGTAGGAGTGGTAGCTGAGCATGCTGAATGGTTAGGGTATGGACAGGGAGCTGCAAGTCTGAAAGAGCAAAGTTTCTGGTGAGCACCTGGCATGGCAGTAGCCAGGGGAGAGCAAATTGCTTCCTAGCAGATAGATGTGGATTTCAATCCTGGCTCTATCACTTGCTTCTCTAAGGTCTCTGAGCCTCAATATCCACATTAGTAAAGGGGGAATCATGATCTTACCTTGCAGAGTTGTGATGACAATGACAATTGCTAGATCTCAGTAGATACCTCAGATATAAAAAGTTATTGTTTTTTTTGAGACAGAGTTTCACTCTTGTTGCCCAGGCTGGAGTGCAATGGCATAATCTCGCCTCACTGAAACCTCTGCCTCCAAATTCAAGCATGTCTCCTGCCTCAGCCTCCTGAGTAGCTGGGATTACAGGCATGCGCCACCACGCCCGGCTAATTTTGTATTTTTAGTAAAGACAGGGTTTCTCCATATTGGTCAGGTTGGACTTGAACTCCCGACCTCAGGTGATCCACCTGCCTCGGCCTCCCAAAGTGCTGGGGTTACAGGCGTGAGCCACCGCACCTGGCAGGGTTTTTTGTTGTTGTTGTTGTTGTTGTTGTTATTGTTGTTAAATGAGAGGTAGACAAGGGCCAGATTAGGGAAGGCTGTGAAAACCGCATCAAGGAATTTTGACTTTGACTTTGTTATATTTCAAAGGCAATGAGGATCCAGGGAAGGGAAGGATTTAAAAATTTTTTTAAAACATTTTTATTTATTTATTTATTTATTTTGGAGACTGAGTCTCACTCTGTCACCTAGGCTGGAGTGAAGTGGTGTCGTCTCGGCTCACTGCAATCTCCACCTCCCAGGTTCAAGCAATTCTCCTGCCTCAGCCTCCTGAATAGCTGGGATTACAGACACCTGCCACCACACCCAGCTAATTTTTGTATTTTTAGTAGAGACAGGGTTTCACCATGTTGGCCAGGCTGGTCTCAAACTCCTGACCTGTGGTCTTACTCTGCTGCCCAGGCTGGAGTACAGTGGCGCCATCATAGCTCAATACAAACTCCAAATCTTGGGCTAAGCGATTATTCCACTTCAGCCTCCCAAATAGCTGGGAATACAGGTACGTGCCACTATGCCCAGCTAATTTTTTTATTTTTTGTAGAGACTGGGTCTCACTATCTTGCTCAGGCTGGTCTCGAACTCCTGGGCTCAAGCGATCCTTGGACCTCATCCTTTCAAAGTGCTGGGATTACAGGTGTGAACCGCTATGACCAGCCAGGAAAGAGTTTTAAGTAGGGAAATCATCTAGTCAGTTTTGTCTTATGAAGGATCCCATAAGCTGACACTATGTGGAGAAAGGATTGGAAAATGAGTGATTAGAGGAAAGAAGATCAGAGGCACAGGTGAGAGGTGAGTGTGACCTGGATAGAAAGAAATGAACAGATTTAACAGATTTATAGGAAGAATTAACTGGACTATAGTTCTACTGGATATGTGGACCTGGGAAGAAGAGGTCATATTGGCTGACTCTCAGACTCATAGCTTGGGAGTTGGGGAAGGTGGGAGTTTGGGAGTTTGGGGGTACAAGGATGAACCTCTTGGGTTCCTCCTTCCCAGGGGAGGAACCCAAGAGAATAAGAACAGAGTCAAGGAGAGCAGGGCTCTGAGCCTTCAGTCCCCACAGAGCAGTGGTGATGGAGGACACTTGGGATTTAGGTATGTTATGTGTGGCTGGAGGAGAAAGAGAGCTGCCCCCATGAGCTTCCTGGGCAACCGATTGTATATACCTTGTTCCTGCCATGGACAGAGGAGGGACATGGCAGTGAGATGAGGTAATCAGGAGTTCCCCTTAAGGAAAAGAGGACATTGCCTCCTGGGCCAAGACTTGTCCTGGGACTTCAGGTGAGCTCTTGCCCTGGCTGAGCACCTGTTCCCTTAAGAATTTCCCAGATGGAGTCCAGGCCCATGTCTGCTTCAGAGCCCAGCCCTGGAGGGGAATTCAAGGGATAGAATGTCAGAGAGAACAACCTATTCCAGGCAATGGAGTGGGGAAGGTTAGAGGCAGCACAGACACGCACAGGGCCCTGGACCTTCTGGCCCAGTGAGCAGAAGGGAGAGCAAGACCCTACCTAACTCTCTGCCCTGACTTGTCTAAAATTCCTCCATTTGGGCTCAGCATCGCCCTTTTCAGACTCTTCTGCCCTGATGCCAACTATTCTTTTCACTCAGCACTCACACCCTCAGCACTCCCCATTCCATGGGAAGATAGTTATTAGAACCTTCTTGAGGAAGGGAACACTGGTAGGTCTGCAGGGCAGAGTGGAAGTCAAACTTCATCATTTTTAGTACTTTGTTTTACCCCACCCCCTCCTCTAATTCAATCCACTGTCAAGTCCCATGGGTTCTAGAATCTATGTGGATATCCTGAATAGCTCTGAAATCTAACCTCTCCTCTCCTTTCCTGGCTTATCTCCAGCTCTAGGCCAGCATCACCATTCATCTGCACTCAAGCAACACTGCACTGAAGGGTAATCCAGCCTCCAGTGTTGCTTCCTTTCCAACCCAACCTTCTTCACACCATAGCCAGAGTAATCTTTTTTTTTGTTTTTGTTTTTGTTTTTTTTTGAGACAGGATCTCGTTCTGGCTGTAGTGCAGTTAGCTCACTACAGCCTCGACCTCCAGGGCTCAAGCAACCCTCCCACCTCAGCCTCCCAAGTAGCTGGGATTACAGGTGCACACCACCACACCTGGCTAATTTTTGAAAAATTTTTGTAGAGATGGGGTCTCACTATGTTGTCCAGGCTGGTCTCAAACTTTTGGGCTCAGCGATCCTCCAAAGTGCTGAGATTACAGGCATGAGCCACTATGCCTGGCCCAGAGTAATCTTTTGAAACTAGTCTCTTACTCTTCTCTGCTTAAAATCCACCTCTGTTCCCCCATTGCAAGCCTCCTGTTAAAGCCCAAGATTCTAAGACTGGTTTTCAAAACTTGTGAGTCTTGCCTCCACTGCTGCCCAACATGCACGATTCTCTCTACTCATGTGGAGCCTTAGCCATCTTTGCTAGACACCTTCCCTGCCAGTATTCACACTGCCCCCAGAATTTCTTGTCTTTTAGGTTTCTAGATCCTCTAATATGATAAAATATGATCATGATTCAGCTCAGATAACATCTCCTCTGCAAAGCATCTACTCCCTTCCCATTTCTTTTTATTCTTTTTTCACTTATTTACTTATTTTTATTTTGTATTTTTGTATTTTTAGTTGAGACGGGGTTTCACCATGGTGGCCAGGCTGGTCTCAAACTCTTGACCTCAAGTGATCTGCCCACCTCGGCCTCCCAAAGTGCTGGGATTACAGGTGTGAACCATCGCACCCGGCCTTTTCCTTTATGGTTTGACTCTGGGACTCCCTCCCCAAGTAAAAGTCTCTCTTTTACTTGCCCAGATGTATGCCTGAGTGAGATGCAATGAGGCTCATTTTTGAGAAGCATCTTGAGGGCAAAGACTCAGACTCATTCATGAAGTGGTTGCTAGCACACGCAGTGCCTTTCTGTAAATTATAAAAAGGCACTCCCCAGCCCTGGGATGAATGAGAAAAAATGTGCTTTTTCCTCTGGGCTGACAAAGCCTTGAAATAATGAGCATGACTTGGTCAATAGAGCATGGCTGGATTTTTGCCCCCATCTGCCCTCTGCACCCAAGCTGTTCTGTGCAGGGCACAACTTGCAAAACCAAATGCACTTCCCTACTCAGTAACATCTGCCTCCTTCACAGTGTTTGAAGGGATGCCTTCCCAAAGGAAGGGAAGTCAGGAACAGGGAGATAAACAAATAGGGAGGCAGCTTCTGCATCCCAGAAATGGGGCTGAGGCTAGGCCTTACCCTCTTCAGGTGGATTCTGGAGCATAAAGTGAGGCTAAAAGAAGGAATTCTGGCTTCATCAGGAAGAGGCTGCAGGAGGTGGGAGCCAGGTGGGACAGATCAACCGAGGTTTGAAGGAGTTCTCAAATAGTGAGGCAAGCTTTCACAGGGACAGAACGTGTCAGGGGACAAATGGAGAGGAGCCAAGCAAGAGAAGGTGTCAGTCCATCAGAATCCATGACATTCTTGGCTGGGAGTGGTGGCTCACGTAATCCTAACACTTTGAGAGGCTGAGGCGGGCAGATCACTTGAGGTCAGGAGTTCAAAACCAGCCTGACCAACATTGTGAAACCCTGTCTGTACTAAAAATACAAAAAAAAAAAAATTAGCCAGGCGTGGTGGCGGGTGCCTGTAATCCCAGCTACTTGGGAGGCTGAGGCAGGAGAATCACTTGAACCCTGGAGGAGGAGGTTGCAGTGAGCTGAGATGGCACTACTGCACTGCAGCCTGGGCGACAGAATGAGACTGTGTCTCAAACCCCCCCCCCCAAAAAAAAAAAAACAAACTATGAAATTTCCCCTGGGGTTTCAGACTTTTCTCTCTGGGGGCTGACCCAGCCTTTTCTGGTCCCATGGTGACAGTCCTGTCTGATGCCAGCAGGAATTCAGATTAAAGTCTTGTCTCTGCTTCTCCAGCAGGTGGCAGCTGTGCTCAGGACCCAGTAGCAGCAGAGAGCTGGGCACTCCTCCCTCCATGCTGGTGGGCCTAAGGCCAGGTGACTAAAGTTGCTGCTGTCCCTGGCAGGCCCAGAGGAAAGATTGATGGCACAGGCATTGCTGGGGCTGGCCAACACAGCCATTGATTTTCATTTAGGAGAATAATTAAATATTAATTTTCACTTTGTTAAGCTGGAGAGGGCGAATAAAGCCAATGCTGACAGTATCAGAGGAAGCTAGGCCATGTTGGAGACCTGCAGATGGAACAGTGAGAGGGGGAAGATGTCCCCAGTCACCATTCTCTCCAGAACCTAAGACCTCTGTCTGCTACCTAGTTGTCTCAGGTCACAGTACAGTGGTTAAGTGAATGAGTTCTAGGGCCAGATTAACTGGGCCCAAAGTCCAGATACTCCCATTATTAACTATATGACCTTGGGCAAGTCACTTGATTCTTATGACTTAGTTTTCTCACCTGTAAAATGGGAATGCCAATAACAATACCTTATTTAGGCCTGGCACAGTGGCTCATGCCTGTAATCCCAGCACTTTCGGAAGCCAAGGTGGGTGGATCACTTGAGGCCAGAAGTTCAAGACTAGCCTGGCCAACATGGTGAAACCTCATCTCTACTAAAATTACAAAAATTAGTTGGGCACGGTGGTGTACACCTGTAATCCCAGCTACTCAGGAGGCTCAGGCAGGAGAATTGCTTAAACCCGGGAGGTGGAGGTTGCAGTGAGTCAAGGTCACGGCACTGCACCCCAGCCTGGGCAACATCACGAGACTCTGTCTCAAATACAAACAAACAACCTTCTTTATGGAGGATTAAATGACTTATACTGTGTAAAGTGGTAGGAAGACTAGTATCAACAAATGCTCATTACTATTATTTGCTTTTCTCCTCCAGAAATCCTCGCAGTACTCTAAGGGCGTCATAGCCCTTATCTCAGGTACCCTTGGCCTCATGGAGCTCTTCAGGTGCCCCTTATCTAGCAGAGCCCTGTGTCTTGTAGAAGAGAGATGTTTTCCCTCCCAAAGTTTATCTTAATTTTTCGGGGGGGGCCTTCCATTTCCTTTCAGGGCAAAGCCCGGCATTCAAAGTTTCATCTTCAACTGCTGCCCTCTGTAGATCTTCCCTCCAGCTTCCCTCCATGCTCATGTGGGCCTCCCCCACAGTGCCAGCTGCATTTCACACCCACCTGTTCCATCTGTGTCTGCACCTTTACCATGCTGTTTCCCACATGGAATGTTACAGCTTGTCTCATTGACTCTCAGTTCTAGCAGCAGAAGTCATTTGTTCCCATGGTTAGATGAATGATGAGTTCTACTCCTACTCCTACTAATGCTGCTGTTACTATTACTGTTACTATCACTACTACCACCAGCTAACTTGTATTAAGTGCTTATTTTCTGCCAAGAACAGAATTGAGTACTTTAGTTCACTTAATGACTTAGCTCATTTAACCATGACAACAACCCTATGAGTTTAACTTTACAGATGAGGAAACTTAGGCTTAGCAGTAAAGACTTGCCCAAAGTCACAAAGCTAGTGAGTGGTGGGACCTGGGTTCACACGCAGGTCTCTCTGACTCAGGAGCTTGCGTACAGAGGATCAGTGATGGTGACAAGTTGGTGTTACTTGGCACTTAGTCCCCAAAAGTGAGGCTCAAGGTGCTTCAGTTACTGTGATTGGTTCTAGGAGCTGTCACCCCATTAACAGCTTGATTAGCTCTTGGTGAAGCTTGCTCCATTGCTTGGCAGCTCCAATTCAGAGAAGTGACTTCTTTATACTGAGCTGAAATCAGTGTCTGTTTCTTATATTAACTGATCTGAATCTTGCCTTCTGGGGCCACTCATAGAAAACTAAACCCCTCTTCTAGAATCTGAAGGTAGTTACCCCAACCCCAACAGTAGTACTTATTGAGATCTTACTCTGTGCCAGGCACTTGCTAAGCCTCAAGTAATCCTCACTACAGCCAAGTGAGCTAGGTATTAGTATAACCCAGTCCTCATATCTAAAGAAACTGAAGCTCAGGAGTCCAAGAAACGTGCCCAGAGACACAGAACTGACAAATGGCAGAGCTAGGATTCAAATCCAGTGGGTTGTGTGTATGTGTGTGTGTGTGTGTGTGTGTTTGTTTGTTTTTGAGACTGAGTCTCACTCTGTTGCCCAAGCTGGAGTGCAGTGGCATGATGTTGGCTCACTGCGACCTCCGCCTCCCATGTTCAAGCGATTCTCCTGCCTCAGCCTCCCAAGTAGCTGGAACTACAGGCATCTGCCATGTCCAGCTGGTTTTTGTATTTTTAGTAGAGACAGGGTTTCGCCATGGAGGCCAGGCTGGTCTCGAACTCCTGATCTTAGGTGATCTGCCCGCCTTGGCCTCCCAAAGTGCTAGGATTACAGGTGTGAGCCACCACAATCAGCCTCAAAAACCAGTATTTTTAATTATTAGCTTATGATGCCTCCTTTTTAAAGTCCCTGTAAGCCCTTTCTTCTCCAGTTAAATCATCCCAACTCCTCCTATTATTCCAAATATATCTTGTGCCTTTACTTCATCCTCATCTCTCCTTTTTTTTTTTTTTTTTGAGATGTAGTCTCACTCTGTCGCCCAGGCTGGAGTGCAGTGGCACAATCTAGGCTCACTGCAAGCTCCGCCTCCTGGGTTCACGCCATTCTCCTGCCTCAGCCTCCCGAGTAGCTGGGACTACAGGTGCCTACCACCACACCTGGCTAATTTTTTTGTATGTTTTTAGTAGAGACAGGGTTTCACTGTGTTAGCCAGGATGGTCTCCATCTCCTGATCTGGTGATCCACCCGCCTTGGCCCCCCCAAAGTGCTGAGATTACAGGCAAGAGCCACCGCGCCTGGCCAACTTTATCCTCATCTCGTTCTTGTAGGCAAATGACTCTCTTAAATCTGAGGCCCAGAACTGGACATAGTCCCAAGTTTGGCCTGTTAATGGCATTTAAATAGTGCTCTGTTCTAGACACACCACTTCTTGGACAAGAGAAAACAAGGCTGTACAGCATGACTTGCTCTTGGTAAACCCATGCTAATTACTAACGATCACCCCTTCATTCTACCACATGGTCAGTAGGTCCCAACTTGCCTCTTGTTGAGTGATTATGCATTGGCCAAGACCAGACCAGGTACCATTGGTGCCTACAAGCCTAGCTGCCTGTAGAATCAGGTCTCCCCTAACTTTAGCCAAGTGTTTGCAGTGTGGAGGGAGGGAAGACAATCCTAGTGAGTCAAGGCACCAAAAAAAAAAAAAAAAAAAAAAAAAACCATTACAGGAAAAGGACTAGAGAGAAGTGCCAGCAAAGACCCTAGAGAAAAAGGGATACCAGTCCAGCAGAACCTCTACCCCATCTATCTGAATACCTGCTCACACCAGTGACAAGTGACACCCAAAGCCATAATTTTAGCCAGGGTGAATAAATTCTAGCTTAGCCCACAACACTGATGCCTCTCCTAAATATAGGTGGAGCACCTGGCCTAAGGATCTTGAGCCCCTTTTTTGAGTGAGAAGATTGGATGTAACAAAGAATTTGTTGCTGTTCAGGGTATAGGAAGCCCTCTTCTAGAAAGATGATTCTGCTTCTAGTTCTTGGTCCCAACCCAGCCGCCACACGCTGCTTTGGCATGCACACAGGGCACTGTCCCCAGCCTGAGGTGATTCCCACCCCCCAACCTGGAGAACTTACCCCTGGCAGGGTCTTCTGCTCGTGCAGTGCACTCTGGGCCTTGAGAGCAGAGTCCCGGGCGCAGTAGGTGAGGAAGGCACAGCCTGAGGAGGAAGAGGCTGGCTCAGGGGGTTTCCTGAAACCCCCAGCTATTCTTCTTTGAAATACCCCACTAAGTTGACAAACTTAAGGCCACTCTCCTTTAAACAAGAACTCTGCTTTCTGAGAAGCCTTCTCTGCCTCCCACCTCTGGAGAGAGGGGCTTCATGTGCCTGGGGACCAGTGTCCCAGGCTCACTTTCATTTGCTCCTGGCATCCTGCCCAGAGAACATATGCACCCACACCCAGTCACATGTGCAGACAATCCCACATCTCCCCTCCCCACTCCAGTCATAAGTCCTGTTGGGGTTAAACCTCCCTAAGCAGCTTTATCATCATCTTTAACCCAGACTTCCCCTTACTTTTTGGGTTCAGACTCATGGAGTCTCCCAGGATCAGCCTCAATTCCTTCCCAACTCAGTTTCAGATGGGAGGAGGCAAAAGAGTAAAAGAAGGATTGGGGGCCAACCCCAGCACCTCCCAGCTCTTTTCCATATCTCCCTTCCCTAAGTTTGAAGCTGGGGAATGGATTGATTTGAGACTTAGAAGATGGGATTGGTTTAAGGGCTTCCCATAGGTGGTAGTTTCCAGGGACCCCCTAATCCTGTTCAAGGATTTTGATCCGTCAACCCTCCTAGGGCTTTGAGGTAGGGCTTCTTAAAGAGTTATTGTGCCCCAAATCTGGCTCCTCTAAAAGGGCCAGCAGATATGGGGCAGCGAAGAGGTCTAGGTTGAGCCAAAGTGTCAAGTTCAGCCCTCTCTTTGTTCAGCCTCAGGACCTGTAGCCTGCTAGGAAGCACTGAAGCAGCACTCTCCTCCTTTCCAACAGCCACAGAGCACTCATTCATTCAGAAAATATTTATTGAACACTTACTTATTATGGTGGGGCCTTTTGATGAGCTTGGGGATAGAGTGGCAACAAGACAGACACATTCCCTGCCCTCATGGAGATTAGACAAATCATGAGGGGCCCCTAAACGAGTCCAAAGGGTTGAGTAATGTCTCAAAGAAGGCATTGAGTCCTCAAGAACAAGAACACTGAGTCCTTAACAATCAGGTGATGAAAGGGACAGTGATTATTTCAGACAGCGGGAAAAGAATATATGAAGGCTGAATCAAGAATTTGGTGTGTTGGGGAAATGGATAGAAGGTTAGTGTGACTGGAGGCTGGTGCATGGGGGCAGAGTGGCTAGTGAGGTATGCAGGAATCAAGTCATATGTAGCCTTGTGGGCCTCAGTCAGATTTTGAACTTTTTCCTAAGAGCAATGGAGAGCCACTTTAAAGGGTTTTAAGCAGATCTGTGAGATAAGATCTGTTTTCAAAAGGAGCCTTCTGAGTGTAGGAGGGAGAACGACTGAAGGAGGAGAAAGTGGATATGGTGAGCCATTAGGAACTTGGGGCAGATTTCCACTTAGACCTCAGCAGATTAGAAAGGCAAATGGAACCATTTTTTTTCTGGCCTCTTCTACAGTGCTGCCCCCTTCAGATGGGTTTATTGTCGGCCATTCATTGAGGTAAAGGGAACTTAGAGAACTGAGCAAAACTCTTACCATATCAACAGGGAAACTGAAGCCCAGAGAGTGGGTCAGTGGCAGGGCAGGATTTGGAATGTCTTAACTCCCAAGCTGGGGTTGTTTTCAAAGCACTTGGGTAACAAGTGGCTGCCTGCCTCGGTATCCAGCCATCAAAAGGAAAATGAGTCACTGTTGCTGGGGGGAGGATGAGGAAGATGTTGACTTGGAGACCCTCCACAATCATCTTGGAAGGCAACACTTGCCTTGGAGAGTTTTGATTTAGTTTGGAAATAAATCACCAAACACCTGATTCCACTTACATCCCTGCTGTGTCTTTTGCCACCAACCCATATCACCCGACATCCAAATCGGGCAGGGTTGCCTGTCTGAAAGGCTCAGGGGCCCAGTTGCTGCCTAAAGAAGCCCCATGTGGACTAGCCAGGATGGAGGGTGGAAGAATGAGGGGAAGAAAAGACAGAGAAGCATGGTTTGAGAGACAGATGAATGAAAGTAACAGGCAGAATTAGAGCTAAATGAAAAGAGAGAGGATGAGGGAACAGTTCAGAGACTCTTAATAGTGAGAAGAGTGAGATTTAAGGGTATTCTATACACTTCCCTTATTGTACAGATGGCCTACAAAGATTAGCTTTGTACTTACATACTGAAATCAATGTCTAAAAATAAGAAAATGAGTTGCTATAGAGGGATGGACAGACAGGCAGGTAGTGGGAGTGCATTAGAAGGAATCTAGATGGTGTGGTATTGTTCTTTCACACACCCATTAACACAACCCCACCCCAAAGGGTGGAAGCTGTACTCCTAGCCGGATGGTCCTAGCCCTTCTATTGGCATTTTCTCGAAGTGCCTACATTAGTGTGCTGAGGAACCCCACAAGGCCTCCCAGTTGAAGAGGTGGCAGTCTGATTCCAGCTCTCAGTCCTTAGGAATGTACCTTTAGCTGTTACCCAAGGCCCACCACTCCTCTCTTAGGAAGATCGTGGAGGATAGTTGGTGACTCTTTCCCAGCAAAAATGTGAAACCACAGCATGGTGGTGGTGCGGGGGGAGGATATAAGAGAGTTTCTTCTCAAATCATCTCCCCTTCTCCTGCCCATGTATGACATGTGTCTCTGGCTCTCTTACTCCAGCCCTGCCTGGACAGACTTTTCTGCATGTAAACAAGCCTCCTCCCTCTCTCTACAGGAAGAAAGGGGTGTGGCCGAACCGTGGTGCCTGTGTCTCTCTAGAAAGGGCGGGGAGAAGATCTCCTTCTGTCTCTTCAGCCTGACTCACCCTGAGAATGGGTCTGGATTGTGACCAGCCTGTGAGGGAGGGAAAGAAGGAGGCCATAAAGAGGATTGGGGAGGAGCAAAGAAGAGGCACAGGAGTGGGGGGATTAGAGAAGGAAAGAAGTGTGGATTCAGCTGAGGGAGATCCAAGAGGAAAGGGACACAGGGTGGCAGGAGTTCCCAGCTGAGGTCAGGGTTCTGACCTGGAATCAGAAGAGGTGGAGAGCATTGGGATTCTGGTGAAGGGCAGGAAAGATTGGGGCTGTTGTTGAACATGAAGGGTTATTTGGAACTGAGAGCCTCCTGGGAACTGAATTGGATTTTGTGTTAGACAGGTCTGGGTTCTGAAGAAGGGGAGGCTTTGGGTCTCCAGTGCTTTAGGTTGGCAGTCTGAGAGTCAAAAGAAGGCTCTTGAGGGGGATGGCTGGACTAGGAGGCCAGAAGGAGGGGTGCAAGTCCAAGATATGCATGTGAGTGGTTAGGCCTGAGTGAGGCACCACCAGTTGGAGGATTCAGGAATGTTTGGGTTCAGGGTTTGGGAAATTGAGGGTATTCGAGATCTAGAAGGTGGAGTAACTTTTCAAATTCCGGAATTTTAGGTCTGATGGGAGAGGTAGAGGAGAGGTCCAACTGAAAGGCAGGGACTGCTGGGATGTGAGAGGTGGAGGCCAGGAATTTGGAGGTTAGAGTGGAGAACATGTTAGGGGACCACAGTGATAATCAGAGGGAGGATGTCAGAGAGAAAATTCTGTGATCTGGGAAGGGGGCTGGGCTGAGGTGGGGCTGATGTTGGACTGGTGTTGGACTGGCTCTCGGCAGGGCTAGGGCTGGGGCAGGGCTGGGGTCGGGCCACACTCTAATCGGACTGGGGTTGGGCTGGGCTGGGCTGACCCCGCGCACCTTTGTGGAGGCCGGTGAGCCGGTCCTTCAGCACCGTCAGCTCGTAGATGCGGCCGAACTCCTCGAACAGCGGCTTGAGGTCCTGCTCGTCCAAGCCCCGCGGGATCTGCCCCACGAAGAGCTTGATGGCGTCGTGGTCCTTCATGGGCACGGCGGGGCCAGGATGTAGCCCGCTCATGCCGACGCCGCTGTCCGCGGTGCTGAAACCCAGGCGCGGGCCGGGGCCAGCGGGCTGCGCTGACCCTCCCGGCGCCGCGGCCATGTCCCCGCCCTGTCCGCCCTCCCGCTGGTCCCACCGGTCCCGCCTGTCCCGCCGTCCCCTCCCTGGACCGGTGGCGAGGGCCAGGGGGAGGGGGCGGGGCCCGGGCGGAGAGGGCGGGGGGGCTGCCCAGGGGGCGGGGTCCGGGTGGAGGGGCGTAGAGGGGGTGGGGCGGGCTGGAAAGGGGCGGGGCCGGGGCGGGGCGGGCCCGGGCCGAGGTGGCGGCGGGACGCTGGGGTCTGGCTTGAGGTCCCCGTGCGGCTCTCTCTGGGCTCCCGCCCGAGCTCTCCCGGAGCCGAGCCCCGAGCCCCAGCCCCCGTGCTTGGTGACGTCAGACAGCTGGCCGCCGAGTCTACGCAAATGATTTGCATAATAAGGAAGCACGGCCAATCAGAGTGGGAGTTGACTGGGCTCGCCGGGGGCGAGAGGGGCGGCTGGGCTCACGCGCTCCTGCTTGCCATGGCAACCGGACCCTCGAATGCCCTGTGTGTGTCGAGTGTGTGCGGGCGTGGCCGTGGATCGCGCGTGTGCGCCTTGGACCGCGTGAGGGGAAGCAGCTTCGTCATGCGTGATGGTGTCTGCCAGAGTTGGAGCTAATCCCCACTGCACACACTGGCATACACAGGCACACGCAAGCACACACACCTCCAAAGGCTGGAGCGTTTCCTGCGGGGGTGGATGGGGATTCCTCTTCTCCATTCCCACTATCAAGCCAGTCCCTCGGAGCCAATCCCACCCCGCCCCATCACACATCTCTGTCTTTGGTGTCTTTAACCACTTTCTTACCCCTGAGCCTCAAACACGTTCGTCTCCCTTGCAGCCTTAAAAAGAAAGAAAGAATAAAATAAAAACCCCTTAAACACTCCTTGAACACGGATTCCTCCTTAGGAGAGTGAGGGAACTTAGCCGTATTTACTCAAAACCCGTTATGCACCAGGTGCCGGGTTCATCCCAGTTCGGTGAGTTCAGGAGTGTTCTCTTTTTCCGGAAAAGGAAGCTGAGGTTCTGAGGGTCGAGCAGGTTAGGGCCAGGCCCACCCCAACATTTGTTGGGCCCAGCGCAAAAGAAGAAATGGAAATCGACATACTGTGTGTCTAAATATTTAAAAGATACAAATCAAATTACAATTTGTTAAATATGTTCCCCTCTTATTTTCACAAATACAGGTTCAGAATTACGAAAATGAAAGACACACATACAGCTACGCTTTTTATATGACTGAAAGTTGGCAAAATATCAGAGCTGACGGAATTTTATTACTCTTGCACATGTCTAGGTATTCTCTTCATGGATCAGTGATGTTTGCACAAAGTAGTAAAACAATGTTTGGACAAAGATGCATACTTCATAAATTATATATTTATTCCATAATGTATTTTTCATGCCTCTTTCAGTAAAATTGCTAATTTTTTAATAGAGATTTCCTTTTTTTTTTTTTTTTTAATAGGTTCTCATTCTGTCACCCAGGCTGGAGTGCAGTAGTGCGATCTAAGATCACTGCAACCTCAACCTCCTGAGTTCAAGTGATCCTCCCACCTAAGCCTCCCGAATAGCTGGGATGACAGGTGCACGCTACCATGCCTGGCTAACTTTTTTTGTGTGTGTGCTAGAGACTGGGGTTTCACCATTCTGCCCAGGCTTGTCTAGAACTCCTGAGCTCAAGTGATCCACTCACCTTGGTGCCCCAGAGTGCTGGGATTACAAGAGTGTGCCACTGCACCTGGCTTAATAGAGATTTTAACGTACCTTGTGTCCATCGACTATTCTAAGAAACTGCGCGAGACCAGCAGTAGCAACTGGAATCATCAAAAAGTTCTTAAAACAATACTCAATTCAGAAGCAAATCATGATTTTTAAATCATTTATTTTTCTGGCTGAGCGTGGTGACTGACACCTGTAATCCCAGCACTTTGGGAGGCCAAGGCGGGCAGATCACTTGAGGTCAGGAGTTTGAGACCAGTCTGGCCAACATGACAATATCCCATCTCTACTAAAAATACAAAAATTAGCCAGGATTGGTGGCCGGATCCTGCTACTCTGGAGGCTGAGGCAGGAGAATCGCTTGAACCCAGGAGGTGGAGGTTGCAATGAGCCGGGATCGTGTCACTGCACTCCAGCCTGGGTGATAGAGTGAGACTCCATCTCAAAAAAAAAAAAAAAAAAAAAAATGCAGCAGCAAATTATGATTTTCAAAAATTATTTTTCTGGCAGGATGTGGTGGCTCACACCTGTAATCCCAGCACTTCGGGAGGCCGAGGTGGGTGGATTGCTTGAGATCAGGAGTTTGAGACCAGCCTGGCCAACATGGCAAAACCCCATTTTTACTAAATGAATAAATAAAATAAAATAAATCATTTTTCTCCTTTAATAGAAAGTTACTCCTTGTAATAAGTTGACCATGAAATGGGTTACTGGAACATTTCATTTTCATTCAGTCCTATGTAATTTTTTTTTTTTTTTTTTTTGAGACGGAGTCTTGCTGTGTCGCCCAGGCTGGAGTGCAATGGCCCAGTCTCAGCTCACTGCAAGCTCCGCCTCCCAGGTTTATGCCATTCTCCTGCCTCACCGTGTTAGCCAGGATGGTCTTGATCTCCTGACCTCGTGATCCACCCATCTCAGCCTCCCAAAGTGCTGGGATTACAGGCTTGAGCCACCGCGCCCGGCCCAGCCTTGTATTTTTAGTAGAGATGCAGTTTCACCATGTTGACCAGGCTGGTCTTGACCTCCTGACTTCAAGTGATCTGCCTACCTCAGCCTCCCAAAGTGCTGGGATTACAAGTGAGAGCCACTGTGCCCGGCCCTATATGCTTGCTGATTTTGTCTAATAGTTTTATCAATTGTTGAGAGAAAGGTGTTGAAGGCTTCAATTGTAATTGTGGATTTGTCTATTTCTCCTTTCAGTTCCATTAGTTTTTGCCTCACATATTCTGTAGCTCTGTCATTTGGGGCATAAACATTAAAAACTGTGATGCCTTGGTGAATTGATACTTTTATTATTATGTAATGTCACTCTGTTCTTGGTAAACTTTTTGCATGGAGAGTTACTTTGATATTAATATAGCCATTTATGTTTTCTTTTGATTAATCTTTGCAAAATAAACCTTTTTCTATCCTTTTACTTTCAAGCTACCTATATAGTCGTATTTAAGTAAGTTGATTTTAGACAGCATATAATTGGGTCATTTTTTTAAAGTCCATGCTACCAATCTTTGTCTTAGTTGACATATTTAGACCATTTACATTTAATGTAATTATTGGCATTACAGGTATGAGTCTGTAATTTACATTTACATTTAATTAACATTTACATTTAATGTAATTATTGGTATGTTAGGGCCTAAGACTGTCACTTAATTTTTTGTTTTCTTTTTGTTGCCTCTGTTCTTCATTTCTCTTTGCTTTATCTTTCTTCTTGTTTTTAGAGATGGGGTCTTGCTATGTTGCCCATAATGGTCTCAAACTCCTGGCCTCAATCTTTCCAACTTAGCCTCCCAAGCAGCTATGATTACAGGGTTGAGCCACTACACCTGGTTCATTTCTGTTTTGTTTTTCCTGTGCTCTTGTGGATAAAGTGTTTCTTATTCTATACATACATAGCTTATCACAGTCTACTGGTATTGACATTTTGCCAGTTTGAGTGAAGTGTAGAAATCTTACCTGCTGTTAAGTCCCTTTATCCTCCCCCATTTATAATTATCTTAAGTACTTCCTCTATATATTTCAGAACCACTTTAGACAATGTTATCCAATCACCATTTATAAAAAACTCCAGAAGCATTAAAGTCTATGGCATTTACCCATATTTTCCTTCTTTCAGTTGTTTTTTCTTCCTTTCTGATAGTTCAAGATTCCTTCTTTTATCATTTCCTTTACATTTTAAGAACTTCCTTTAGCCATTCTTTTAGAGTAGTTATGTTGGTGACAGATTCTCTAAGTGTTCCTTCATCTGAGAATGTCTCGATCTCCCCTCCATTTCTGAAGGATACTTTTGCTGGATATTGAATTTTGGTTTGACAGTTCTTTTCTTTCATCGCTTGAAAAATGTGCCACTTCTTTCTGGCCTTTGTAGTATCTGATGAGAGATCCTGTTTTTCTCTTATACATAAGATATTGTCATCTCTTTCTCAATTCTATGTTTGTCTTTAACTTTCAGAAGTTTGATTATCATGTGTCCTGATATGGATTTCTTTGGCTTTATCCTGTTTGGGGCTCACTTTGTTTCTTTAATCTGTAGCTTTACATCTTTCACTAAATTAGAACAGTTTTCAGCCACTATTTCTTCAAGTACTTTTTAAGCCCATCTCCCCTCTCCTCTCTCTCCATGACAGGAGTGTTAGATCTTTTGTTATAATCCCATAGGTCCCTGAGATTCTATCTATTTTCTTTTAAGTCTATTTTCTCTCTGTTGTTCAGATTGGGTAAGTTCTATTGTTCTATCTTCAAGTTCACTGATGCTTTCCTCTATCATTCTCTATTCTGGCATTGAATCCATTGAGTTTTTCATTTTGGTTGTATTTTTTAATTCTAAAATTTCCTTGTGGACCAGGTTTGGTGGCTCACACCTGTAATCCCAGCACTTTGGGAGGCTGAGGCAGGCAGATCACCTGAGGTCAGGAGTTCGAGACCAGCCTGGTCAACATGATGAAACCCTGTCTCTATTAAAAATATAAAAATTAGCTGGGTGTGGCAGCATGTGCCTGTAGTCCCAGCTACTTGGGGGACTGAGGCAGGAGAATAGCTTGAACCAGGAGGTGGAGGTTGCAATGAGCCAAGATCATACCACTGCACTCCCATCTGGGCAACAGAGCGAGACTCTGAAAAAAACAAATTTCCATGTGGTCTTCATTTACATTTTCTATTTTTTTCTAAGACTTTCTATTTTTCCATTTGTTTCAAGTGTGTTTGCAATTGCTTATGATGCATTTCATGATGGCTGCTTAAAAATTCTTGACAGATAATTCTAATATGTGTGTCATCTCAGTGTTGGTGCCTATTGATTGACTTTTCTCATTAAAGTTGAGAGTTTCTCGATTCTTAGTATAATGAGAGATTTTCAATTGATTCCTGAACATTTTGGGTATTTTATTATGAGACTCTAGATCTTATTTAAATGTTATATCTAATTTAAACATGTTTAGCAGGCCTTCTTTGACCCCCAACTAGTGAGGAAACAAGGACACTACCTTGTTATTGTGAGATAAGGGTGGAAGTTAAGGTTTCCTACTAGGTCTCTGCTGAAACCACCTCGAATGAAAGGGAAGGTGGCCTCATTACTGCTGGGCGGGAGTGAAAGCTTCCAATTAGAGACTCCTATGATGTTACTCTATCAAGAAGGGAGAAGAGTCCCATGTGGTCTCCACTGAACCCATAAGGCTCGTATCTGTTAATGCTGGGTGGGTATACAAGTCCTAGTTCCTCGTTTGACATTCTCTGATGACACCTTGATGGCAGGTGGGAGAAGGGGCCTTGTTACATCCATAGCCTAGACTAGTTGAATCAGAATTGCTGGGGTAGGACTCAGGCATCAGCATGTTTTAAAGCTCCCTTGTTGAATCCAGTGTGTGTGGAAGCAAGGTTAAGAATTACTGCTCTAGAACTTCCTTTAGTCAAGAGACTGTTGGTGATAAGCTCTGCTTTGCTTATCTGGAAATTCTTTATTTCGGGTCACTTCTTGAATAATAACTTAGTAAATATATAATTACAATTATTTTCTCTTACTTTTACTTTGAAGATATTATTTCACCATACTTTGGTTTCCATTTTTGCTTATGAGACATCAACTGGCAGTCAATTTGCAGGTACTTAGTGTTTCCCTGACTGCTCTTAAGATCTTTTGATTTCTTTTGGCAATCTTCACTTTTACAAGGATGTGTTTAATTGCTTAAAATGTCTTGTGCTTTCTAAATCTGCACATTTATGTTTTCCCTCAATTCTAGAGGATTGTCAGACATTGTTTCCTCAGTTATTTTCTCTCTCCCATGTGGTGTGATGTGCTGCCATTGTGATGTGATGGTCAGGACCTCCCTTCCCCCAACCCTTCAGTGAACAATGTGTTGTTATAGTTTAGGGGAGTGCTGTCCCCTTCAGAGTTTGCCTCAAGGTCATGCCCCTTCCCAGGGCAGTCCAAATTCAATGACTGATTAATACAGGATTATAAAGGTCTAGCTATCTCAGCCTAAATCACAACAATGCTGAAGGCCATTCTAGTTGGGCTAAATTTAAAATAGCTGGATATGTAAAAATTTGAGTTTGGTGCCAATGGGCTTTTGAGCTAATGGGTCTCAGCCTGCTCTGAAGAAGTAAACAACATAGGGCCAATATACAGAGGTCATCTTTGGTTCATTTGCATAACATGGCCCCAGCACTGGCACTGAACATGTTGTCATCTCTTCAGGTGTTGGCCATTCTGGGTTTGTTCTCCCCAGGTACATGTGTTTCTATTCAACCCGTAGTTTGAAGCCTTTTTATTTCAGGAAAAAAACAAAACAAAACTGTTAGGCCGGGCACGGTGGCTTTTGCCTGTAATCCCAGCTCTTTGGGAGGCCATGGAGGGTGGATCACTTGAGGTCAGGAGTTCAAGACCAGCTTGGCCAATATGGTGAAACGCCGTCTCCACTAAAAATACAAAAATTAGCCGGGCGTGGTGGTGGGCGCCTGTAATCCCAGCTACTTGGGAGGCTGAGGTAGGAGAATCGCTTGAATTCAGGAGGCAGAGGTTGTAGTGAGCCAAGATTACGCCACTGCCCTCCAGCCTGGAGGCAGAACAAGACTGCAAGACTCCCTCTCAAAAAAAAAAAAAAGTATGAAAGTATAGTTTTAGTATATGTTCTGTTCTGTTGCTTTCCCTTTCCTCTTCAGGAAATCCTATCATACATATGTTAGATCTTCTGCCTATCTTGTTTTGTTTTGTTGTTGTTTTTTTTTAATCACTTTCTCCCAAATCCTTTTTTATCTCTTTCTTCTTTAATTTTTTTTTTTTTTAAATCCTCCATGGCCGGGTGCGGTGGCTCACACTTGTAATCCCAACACTTTGGGAGGCCAAAGAGGGCAGATCACCCCCATTTAATCTTCTGTTTGTCTGAAGGTATTATCCATTGTCATTTTTGGATTTTTTCTAGAGTTGTGAAACTTCTAGAATAGACTTTATTTCTGAAATAACTTTTCATTTATTCTAATTCCCTCCTGAGTTCTATAACCTCACTTTTAAACATCTTATTTTTTCCAATCATCACATTTTTGAATTTTTCTAATTCTTTTTTAATTTTATTTATTTATTTTTTTGAGACGGATTCTCGCTCTGTCGCCCAGGCTGGAGTGCAGTGGCCGGATCTCAGCTCACTGCAAGCTCCGCCTCCCGGGTTCACGCCATTCTCCTGCCTCAGCCTCCCGAGTAGCTGGGACTACAGGTGCCCGCCACCTCGCCCGGCTAGTTTTTTGTATTTTTTAGTAGAGACGGGGTTTCACCGTGTCAGCCAAGATGGTCTCGATCTCCTGACCTCGTGATCTGCCCGTCTCGGCCTCCGAAAGTGCTGGGATTACAGGCTTGAGCCACCATGCCCGGCCAAATTTTTCTAATTCTTATATTTATTTTTCATAGTCCCTTTTCTTTTCTTAATGGTTTTCTTTTGTTTTAAGGGTAAATATTTCTGTCATGTTTTCATTGTCAATAGGGACATTATGGTATTATTCCCTATCTTCCTTTTTTATGTATGGACTTCAATTGAGTAGTTTTAATTGCTTTTTTTTTTTTTTTTTGAGATAGAGTTTCGCTCTGGAGTGTAGTGGCATGACCTCGGCTCACTGCAACCTCCGCCTCCCAGGTTCAAGCGATTCTCCTGCCTCAGCTCCCCAAGTAGCTGGGATTACAGGCGCACGCTACTATACACCTGGCTAATTTTGTATTCTTAGTGGAGATGGGATTTTGCCATGTTGGAAAAGCTGGCCTTGAACTCCTGACCTCAGGTGATCCACCTGCCTTGGCCTCCCGAAGTGCTGGGGTGAGCCTGTAGGGTGAGCCACCGCGCCTGACCTAATTGGTCATTTTTAAGTGCAATGAGTTGTTCTGTTTAGAAAGAGCAATAGGAAGAATAGTCTTTTTCTTTTCTTTTTTTTTTTTTTTGTGATGGAGTCTCACTCTGTCACCCAGGCTGGAGTGCAGTGGCGCGATCTCGGCTCACTGTAACCTCCATCTCTTAGGTTCAAGTGGTTCTCCTGCCTCAGCCTGTTGAGTAGCTGGGATTACAGGCGCCCGCCACCACACTCAGCTAATTTTTCTTTTTTGACCATGTTGACCAGGCTGGTCTCGAACTCCTGACCTTAAGTGATCTGCCCGCTTTGGCCTCCCAATGTGCTGGGATTTCAGGCATGAGCCACCACGCCCAGCCAAGAATAGCTTTTCTAGCTTCAAAGCTTTAGAGTTTTCTTTACCTTTCTTAAAATGGGTGATACAAATATAATCTTTGACTCCTGAGACAGGCATCCTCTACTACTCCACCTACTTCTATCTGGACCTCCTCTTTTTTTTCTTCCCTTATTGTCTCTGCCAAGTTCTATTTGGATTCTACTGCCAGCAGTTTCTCCTCTATTTGGGCTTTGTCTTGGTAGGAAGTGTTGATTTGTTAGCCCCAAGATCTTATAAAGTTCAGACCACTCCAATATCTCCAGAACTTTAAAAATTAGAACAGAAATCAATGAAATTGAAAACAGAAAATAAAGAGTATTTCTCCCTTTGGAATATATACATTCAATGCTACAGGTTTCTCTTGGAGCATTGCTTTTACTACATCCCACAAATTTTAATAAGTTGTATCGTTTTCATTTAGTTTAAAATATTTTCAAAATTTCTCGAGTCTTTTTCTTTTCTTTTTTCTTTTTTGAGGTGGGGTCTCACTCTGTCACCCAGGCTAGAGTGCAGTGGCATGATCATCGCTGTATTAGTTAGAGTTCTCTAGAGGGCCAGGACTAATAGGACAGATGTATATATGAAAGGGAGTATATTAAGGAGTATTGACTCACACGATCGCAAGATGAAGTCCTAAAATAGGTCGTCTGCAACCTGAGGAGCAAGGAGCCAGTCTGAGTCCCAAAACCTCAAAAGAGGGAAGCTGACAGTGCAGCCTTCAGTCTGTGGCCGATGGCCATAGAGTCCCTCGCAAACCACTTAAGTCCAAGAGTCCAAAAGCTGAAGAACTTGGAGTCCGATGTTTGAAGACAGGAAGCATCCAGCACAGAAGAAAGATGAAGACCAGAAGACTCAGCCAGTCTGTCCTTCCACTTTCTTCTGCCTGCTTTATTCCAGCTGTGCTGGCAGCTGATTAGATTGTGACCACTGGAATGAGGATGGGTCTGACTTGTTAATCTCCTTTGGCAACATCCTCACAGACATACAGAGGAACAATACTTTGCATCCTTCAATCCAATCAAGTTGACACTCGATATTAACCATCACAGTAGCTCACTGCAGCCTTGACTGCCTGGGCTCAAGTGATCCTCCCACCTCAGCTTCCCGAGTAGCTGGGACCACAGGTATGTGCCACACCCAGCTAATTTATTATTATTATTTATTTATTTTTTAGAAATGGGGTATCACTATGTTGCCCAGGCTAGTTTTGAGTCTTTTCTTTGGCCTATGTCTTATTCAGAAGTGTATTGGTTAATAAGCTACTCCGGAAGCTGAGGCAGGAGAATCGCTTGAACGTGGGAGGTGGAGGTTGCAGTGAGCCGAGATCGCACCACTGCACTCCAGCCTGTGCGACAGCGTGAGACTCCATCTCCAAAAAAAAAATAAATAAAAAAAATAAAAAGAAGAAGAAGAAAAATGCCCGGGCGTAGTGGCTCCTCACGCCTGTAATCCCAGCACTTTGGGAGGCTAAGGCGGGCGGATCACAAGGTCAGGAGTTCAAGACCAGCCTGGCCAATATGGTGAAACCCTGTCTCTACTAAAAAAATACAAAAAAAAAAAAAAAGTGTATTGGTTAATCTTCAAGTATTTGGGTATTTTCAAGCTATATTTCTGTTATTGAATTCTGCTTAATTATTTTTTGTGATTTGGGGGCATACACTGTATGATTTCAAGCTCTTTAAATATGTTAAGGAGTGTTTTATGCCCAAAAATGTGGTCTATCTTGGTGAATATTCCATGTGAACCTGAAATGAATGTTTAAACCCAGTTGACTCATGTTGCTGTTCACTTCAACTATGTCACTACCAGTCTTTCTCCTGGATCTGTTAACTCCTAATACAGGGCTGTCAAAGACTCTAACTGTAAGAGCAGATTTGTGTATTTCTTTTTGCAGTTCTATCAGTTTTTTTTCTCTCCTATGTATTTTGATACTAGGGCATACACATAAAGGATTATGTCTTCTTGAAGAACTGATCTCTTTATCATTGTGTAATAGCCCTCTCTATTTTTTTTTTTTTTTTTTTTTTTTTTTTTTTTTTTTTTTGAGACAGGGTCTTGCTCTGTCACCAAGGCTGAAGTGCACTGTTGTTGCAATCATGGCTCACTGCAGCCTTTAACTCTCAGGTTCAAGTGATCCTCTCGCCTCACCCTTCTGAGTAGCTGGGACTATAGGCACATACCACCACGCCTGGCTAACTTTTGTATTTTTTGTAGAGATGGCATTTTACCATGTTGCCCAGGCTGGTCTCAAGTGATCCTCCTGCCTCGGCCTCCTAAAGTGCAGGGGTTACAGGCATGAACCATCGCACCTGGCCCTCTTTATCCTTGATAATTTTCCTTGCTCTGAAGCTGACTCCATCTGAAACTAATACAGCTTTCTGTTTTCTTTCATAGAGATGGGGGTCTCACTATATTGCCCAGGCTAGTCTCAAACTCCTGGCCTTAAGTGATCCTCCTGCCTTGACCTCCCAAAGAGATGGGCTACCATGCTCAGCCTGCAGCCTTCTTTTGATTAGTGTTAGCATGATGCGTCTTTCTCCATTCCTTTACTTTTAACCCATCTGTGTCCATATTTAAAGTTGATTTCTTATAGACAACAGAAGTTGGGTCTTGCTTTTAAATTACTATTATTATTATTATTATTGTTATTAATTAGAGTCAGGGTCTCTCTGTCGCCCAGGCTGCAGCTCAGTGGCGCAATCACAACTCACTGCAGCCTTGACCTCCTGGGGTCTGGTGATCTTCCTGCCTCTGCCTCAGCCTCTGCCTCAGCCTCTGGAGTAGCTGGGACTACAAGCACGTGCCACCACACTGGCTTTTTGTACTTTTTATAGAGATGGGGTTTTGCCATGTTGCCCAGGCTGGTCTTGAACTCCTGGGCTCAAGCAGTCTGCCCACCTCGGCCTCCCAAAGTGCTGGAATTACAGGCACAAGCCACTGTGCCTGGCCCTTTTAAAAAGTTCATGTGTTTAGACCATTGATAAAGTTGCCCTTGCTATTTCTTTCATTTCTCTTTCTTTTTTTGTCTTCTTTGGTTTTAACTGATCATTTAATATAATTCCATTTTCTCTTTTCTCTTAATATAGCAGTTATACTTTTTTGGGGGCACAGGGTCTCACTCTGTCCCTCAGGCTGGAGTACACTGGCATAATCATGGCTCACCATAGCCTCAACCTCCCAGGCTCAATTGATTCTCCCCACTTTGTCTCTTAAGTAGTTGGGACTACAAGTCTGCACCACCATGCCTGGCTAATTTTTAAATTTCTTTTTTTTGTAGAGACGGGGGTCTCACTATGTTCCCCTGGTTGCTCTCAAACTCCTGGATTCAAGTGATTCTCCTGTCTTGGCTTCCCAAAGTGCTGGGATTACAGGTGTGAGCCACTGCACTCAATCCTTCTCCTTAAAAAAAATTTTTAGTTGCTGCCCTAAATTTCACAATATACATTTATAAGTAATCCAAGTCCTCTTTTCTTTTTTCTTTCTCTCTTTCATTCTTCTTTCTCTCTTTCATTCTTCTTTCTTACTTTTCTTCTCTCTCTCTCTCTCATCCCTCTCTCTCTTTCTTTCTTTTGAGACAGGGTCTTTCTCTGTCACCCAGGCTAAAGTGCACTGGTGCAATCATAGCTCACTGCAGCCTTACATCCCAGGCTCAAACAATCCTCCTGCCTCAGGCTCCTGAGTAGCTGGGCTAATTTTTATTTTCTATAGAGAATATGGGTCTTGCTATGTTGTCCAGGCTGGTCTTGAACTCTTGGCCTCAAGCAATCCTCCCCATCTTGTTCTTCCAAAGCATTGAGATTACGAATTCCTCTCTCCCATTCTTTTTTTTTTTTTTTTTTTTTTCTTTTTTTTTTTGACAAGGTCACCCAGGCTGGAGTGCAATGGTGTGATCTCAGCTCACTGCAACCTCTGCCTTCTGGGTTCAAGTGATTCTCCTGCCTCAGCCTCCCGAGTAGCTGGGATTACAGGTGCATGCCCCCATGCCCAGCTAATTTTTGTATTTTTAGTAGAGATAGGGTTTCACCATGTTGGCCAGGCTGGTTTCAAATTCCTGACCTTGTGATCCGCCCACCTCAGCCTCCCAAAGTGCTGGGATTATAGGCATAAGCCACCGTGCCCAGCCTCATTCTTTATAACATTGCTATCATGTATTTCACTTATTCGTAAGGTAATCACTGAATACATTGCTGGTATTATTATTTCAAACAAACTGCTATTTGTTAGATCACTTCAGATTAAGAAAAATAAAATGTTTTATCTTCATTTACTCCTTCTCTAATGCTCCTCCTTTCTTCCTATAGCCCCAAGTTTTTTCATATAGCCCCTAGATCATTTTCTCTCTCTTTAAATAACTTCTTTAATTTTTTTGCAAGGCAGATTTACTGGTGATAAATTTTCTCAAGTCTTCTTTGAGAAAATCTATTTCTTCTTCACTTCTGATGGATAATTTTGCCAGATACAGAATTCTAGGCTGCTGGGTTTATCCCCCCTTTTTTTCTTTCTTACATATTTCACTTCACTCTCTTCTTGCTTGCATGTTTTCTGAAGAGAAGGCCAATGTAATCCTTATCCTTGTTCCCCTAGAGGCAGGGGTTATTTTTCTCTGACTCCTCTCAATATTTTGTCTTTGATTTTCTGCAGTTTGAATATAATAATGTATAGATGTAGATTATTACTTGGCATTTATCCTGCTTGGTGCTATCTGAGACTCTTGGATCTGTGGTTTGTTGCCTGTCATTAATTTTGTAAAATTCTTGATTGTTATTACTCCCTTAATATTCTCTTCATGTGCCTGGTTATTTCTGATTATATGATAGGCATTGTGTTTGAAAAATATTTTTAGAAATAATTGGAGGTCTAGGGGTACATTTGCCTTCTACAGAACGGATATACATTTGTTTCTGGAAGGCATCTAGGGGCTCTAGCAATCTGAGATAAACTAATTTTAGTGATTGAGATGATTCAAATCTAAGCAGTTTCTGAAATGAATGGTCTGTTTTCAGTTTATCTTGTAGAGTTTGGTCTTTTGAGGTCTCAATCCAAAAAGTGGAGAGTTTTCCAGGGTCCTTTTTGTGGGCCCTGGATTAAAACTTTTTCATTTTATTTAATTATTTTTTCCTACATCCTGGAATTACAAGGAATGGACTACAACTTTTAATCCCCAACCCTGTGAGGTTGTCAAAAGTGCTTCAGAGCATTTTATCAGCCTTATTTGGAATTGGCAGTTGGACCCAGAAGAGACATGCCCCCAAATGCTAGGTTTACTGTTCAGGGTTTTAGTCTTTCTTACATCTCATCCAAGTAATGTTTCATAATATTTTACCATTCCAATGCCTTCAAGCTTTTCTAATTGTCTCCAGTGGTAAGATTGTTCCAAATTATCTAGTCTACCACTATGAGAAAGTAGCCTTCATATATATATGTATGTGTGTGTGTGTATATTTTTTTTTCTTTTTTTTTTGAGACAGAGTCTAGCTCTGTTGCCCAGGCTGGAGTGCAGTGGTGCAATCTCAGCTCACTGCAAGCTTCACCTCCTGGGTTCACGCCATTCTCCTGCTTCAGCTTCCCGAGTAGCTGGAACTACTGGCGCCCGCCACCATGCCCGGCTAATTTTTGTATTTTTAGTGGAGACAGGTTTTCACCTTGTTAGCCAGGATGGTCTCGATCTCCTGACCTCGTGATCCACCTGCCTTGGCCTCCCAAAGTGCTGGGATTACAGGCGTGAGCCACCGTGTCCGGCCTATACTTTTTATTTTATTTTCTGAGACAGAGTCTCACTCTGTTGCCCAGGCTGGAGTGCAGTGGTGCATCTCGGCTCACTGCAACCTCCGCCTCCCGAATTCAAGTGATTCTCTTGCCTCAGCCTCCTGAGTAGCTGGGATTATAGGCATGCATCACCATGCCCACCTAATTTTTGTATATTTAGTAGAGCTGGGGTTTCACTATGTTGGCCAGGCTAGTCTCAAACTCCTGACCTCAGGTGATCCACCCACCTTGGCCTCCCAAAGTGCTGGGTTTACAGGCGTGAGCCACTGCACCCGGCCAACCTTAATTTTTGAAATGATTTTTATCTTTTTCTTGTATGTATATCTGTAGTATTTTTACTCATATTTGAATAAATGTAAGAAAATTTGAATAAAATGAATTTTCCTGAACAAGTGATTAGCATTAAATTCAGGTAGTTTGGAGTCTTTAGGCTCTTTCTTCTTGTTTCACTAGTTTGGGCCTTTTTGTTTTTAAATGTACCTTGTTGCTCTTTATGGTTTTTACAGAAGTTGGAAGATTAAAAACCAGGTTTCTACCATGTTCCTACAAGAATCTGAAGTCTCCCAATTTGTTACATAACCTCTGCACATTTTCAGGTTTCTGTATATGGATAAGCCTCTTTTTGGATTCTGCATTCTGTTTTATGGGGCTTTTTGTCTATTTCTGCACCAACACCAACTGTTTTGATAATTACACTTTTATAATGACTTATTTTTATTTTTTAATTTTTAAGAGATAGGGTCTCACTCTGTTGGCTAGGCTCCAGTGCAATGCTGCAATCATAGATCACTGCAGTCCTGAACTCAGGCTGTAGTGATCCTACTGCCCTGGCCTCCCAGAGTGCTGACAGGCATGAGTCTGTGACTTCATGTAAGGGTAGCTGAAGATACATCCAAGTGTAAATGAGATCACTCAAAGTGTACACTGGCTGGATATCAACTCTATTCCATGTTGTACATTTTTCTCTCATCATTATTATTATTATTATTTTGAGACAGAGTCTTGCTCTGTCTCCCAAGCCAGAGTGCAGTGGTGCAATCTCGACTCACTGCAACCTCTGCCTCCCGGGTTCAAGCAATTCTCCTGCCTCAGCCTCCTGAATAGCTGGGATCACAGGCATGTGCCACCGTGACTGGCTAATTTTTGTATTTTTAGTAGAGAAAGGGTTTCGCCATGTTGGCCAGGTTGGTCTCGAACTCCTGGCCTCAAGTGATCCACCCGCCTCGGCCTTCTAAAGTGCTGGGATTACAGGCATGAGTCACTGCACCCAGCTTATTTTTCTCTTCTTAAAAATTGACTTTTTCATTATTCTTAGGTATTCTTGCACTTACTTTAAAAGCAGCTTCAAGTTTCCCCTACTCCAAAAAAGATTTGCACTTACTTTAAAATCAGCTTCAAGTTCCAAAATAAAAAAATTGCATTTTAATAGGAACCACATTGAACCCGCAGATAAATTTAAAATCCTTATGAATATTGAGTCTTCTTTCATGAACATGTTCTATCTCTACATCTCTATCTTCTGTGTCTTTCCAAAATTTAGTAATTTTCTCCACAAAGTCCTTATGTCTTTTAATAGATTTATCCCTAGGGTCATATAATTATGTACTTCTGTTGATGTTTATCTAGGCTGACATAAGTCAGAATTTTGAATGTGTATGTGGAGATGTATAACATGACACAATGTTAGATCTTTTTTTGCATAATCCAGTTGGAGCTATTTCCTTGTAACTAATATAGGTGGAGTGTCAGAAAATGATTATTGAGTGGTCAAAGGCATCATCTTGAAGAGGAAGACTGGCGTATACTTCTGAGTGAATTGGATAATGGGGCAAAGCAGGAAACACACAAACTGACTTGCAGTTTAAAAAGACGACTGGAAGAACTGAGGCAGATGTATTCATTAGGATCCTAAATAAAGATGGTGGCAGTGTAGAGAGAGAGGAATACATGAATCTAAGAGTTATTTATACAGAGTAGGGATGTCGTGGTGACAATTATGATAGGAAGTAAGGAGTTAAAAGATGATTCCCAGACGTCGGCTCTAATGACCAGCAGAATAGTCATACAGGAGGAATAGAGTGGGGAGCTATGAAGAGATGAATTCTGCCTGGGACATGAGCTTTAAGTATGTAATGGACATTCAGATGATATGAAGACGTTGGCTACCTCAGCTTGGAGCCCAGAGTAAATACACATACATATATTATGTATATGTCTGTCTGTCTGTCTATCTATCTATCTATCTATTCTATCTAATCTATCTACCTACCTACCTACCTACCTATGGCTGTCCAGGTGTAAGACTGTACACTAAGACTGTCTAACTGTAAATGAGATAACTAAGAAGAAAGCATAAGAGGAAAGGCCAGGTGCAGTGGCTCACGCCTGTAATCCCAGCACTTTGGGAGGCTGAGGTGAGCTGATCACCTGAGTTCAGGAGTTCGACACCAGCCTGGCCAACGTGGCGAAACCCTGTCTCTACAAAAACACAAAAAAAATTAGCCTAGTGTGGTGGTGCACACCTGTAGTTCCAGTTACTCGGGAGGCTGAGGCAGGAGAATCGCTTGAGCCTGGGAGGCGGAGGTTGTAGTGAGCCGAAATTGTACCACTGCACTCCGGCCTGGGCAATAGAGCCAGACAGTGAGACTCTGTCTCAAAGAAGAAAAAAAAAAAAAAAAAAAAATAGGAGACAAAACCTTGGTTATGCGCTGGGAGTTTACTGAAGGAGTCAGTGATAGACATTGAGAAACTCAGGAAAGAATGGTGTCACAAAAGCCTGCGAAGAAAGAATTTCAAAGAGGGAGGGGTAAAATCTGAGAAAAGGTCAAGTAATTGTTTTCCTTATTATTGAGAAATGTCCCTTGATTTGGCAACATGTAGGTTATTGTTGGCCTTAGTGGAAGCGGCCCTTATGAGGATTACAGCCCAACTGCAGGATCATGAGGCCTGAATGGAAAGTGGTGAAATAGACAAACTCGGCAATTGTTTCACGCGACTTCACTAATAAAAGCAGGACCGAGAGGTTTCAATTTAGTTTAAACATAGGAGAAGAAATGGATTTGAGCCCAGAAATAGCTGAGTTGCCAGCTTTATCTGTATGTCTGTATTTGGTGTCCAAGAGGAGGAAGATGTCTGACGTGGGGCAGCCCAGGACAGTGGTTGACGGCAGTAGGGGCTAGAGTTAGGTAGATGAGCTACGAATCATCCCCTGCAACTCCCCAGTGCAAATCGGGACTCAGCGTAGCTGTGTAACCATACGATGTCACTTAACTTTCCTACGTTTGTTTCCTTATCTGTCAAATGAGGATAATATTGACACTACATTGGTTGGGATGAGGATTAAATATATTAACATCCAGTAAAGTGCTTATAATAGTGCCTGACAGGTTGGGCGTGGTGGCTCATGCCTGTAATCCCAGCACTTTGGGAGGCTGAGGTGGGCAGATCACCTGAGGTCAGGAGTTTGAGATCAGCCTGGCTAATATGGTAAAACCCCATCTCCACTAAAAATACAAAAATTAGTCAGGTGTGGTGGAACATGCCTGTGGTCCCAGCTACTTGGGACGCTGAGGCAGGAGAATTGCTTGAACTAGGGAGGTGGAGGTTGCAGTGAGCCCAGATTGTGCCACTGCACTCCAGCCTGGGTGACAAGAGCAAGACTCTGTCTCAAAAAACAAAAAACAAAAAAAAGAAAAAAAAAAAGAAGTGCCTGACACAGCAAGCACATAAAAATGACGAAGCACTTTTGTTCTCCTAGCTGGATCTCCACATCTATCTTCATTCAGATTTCTGACTCATGTGAGTCTAGATAAACACCAGCAGTTCTCTGAGTTCCTATGTTCAAATATCCTCTTTCTTTTTTTTTTTTTTTTTTTTTTTGAGACGGAGTCTCGCTCTGTCGCCCAGGCTGGAGTGCAGTGGCCGGATCTCAGCTCACTGCAAGCTCTGCCTCCCGGGTTTATGCCATTCTCCTGCCTCAGCCTCCCGAGTAGCTGGGACTACAGGCGCCCGCCACCTCGCCCGGCTAGTTTTTTGTATTTTTAGTAGAGACGGGGTTTCACCATGTTAGCCAGGATGGTCTCGATCTCCTGACCTTGTGATCCACCCGTCTCAGCCTCCCAAAGTGCTGGGATTACAGGCTTGAGCCACCGCGCCCGGCTAAATATCCTCTTTCATAATAGATCATCCAGACACCCAGCCACACGCTCTCACTCACACACTGCAGCTCACCAGTGAGCATGGCACCCCTTCCTACCCGTGTCTGCCTGCCAGCTGCTCTTCCTCCTTTCCCACACACACTCCCTTTTTTGAGTGGCTTCCAAAACATCTCTAATTTGCTATAAAGAGTGAGCCATAAAGAATTTATTAACAATGATGAAAAAAAATCACAGTTAAGTATCAGATTCTCCAGAGGAAATGAGATTAAAAAGAAATTCTGGAAAATAGTTGTTTTTGGAGAAGGGAATAGCATAGGGAAGGGCGATATTAATAATTTAATGTTTCATCTTTTTTGTTTTAAAAAAACGAATCTGAAGCAAATATGACTATTGAGATGCAACAAAGCTGGGTGGTTACACTGTTTACTAGTTTCCAGACTTTTCTGTTGTTTGAAACGTTTGAAATCAGCAAAAAATAGGAGTATTTACTGGGGTAGTTTAGACTAAACATGGGTGTGGTTAGAGTACAGTAATTACTGTGAAAAAAAGCAAGGTTCCTGGACATTTACAATTTTTTCTTTTTTTTGAAACATTGTCTCACCCTGTTGCCAAGGCTGGCGTGCAGTGGTGCGATCATAACTCACTGCAGCCTCAATCTTCCAGGCTGAAGTGATCCTTCTTTCTCAGCCTCCTGAGTAGCTGGGACTATAACCACATACCACCATTCTCAGCTAATCTTTTTAATTTTAGTAGAAATGAGGTCTCACCATGTTGCCCAGGATGGTCTTTAACTCCTGAGCTCAGGCAATCCTCCCACATCGGCCTCCCAAAGTGCTGGAATTAGAGGCATGAGCCACTGCACCTGGCCCTGACATTGCGATTTTTAAAAATTTTGTTGAAAAACATAGTCACACACACACACACACACACCTGCTTCAAAGAGGATTTTTAAAAACAATGGTGGCTGGGCTAGAAAAGATACTAATTTTCAACCTTTATTTCAAAGTTTATTTATTTATAAAGGAAATACAGAATAATTTTGATAAACAAAGCACCCAATTCCTACTTATGTTTTTTTCTTCGTGGAAAAAAAGTACGTGACACATACTTGTCATGCCCTGTATTAAGCTTACAAAAGATATTGACAAAAACTATACAAATCTAGATTTTAGAGTGCTAGGAAAGTTGCCATAAGGCATGTGTACCTACATTAATACTAAATAAATTCCACCTACATCCTTTCTTTCACCCTTTCCCAGTATTTTTCAGCTTTCCTCACAGTCCCAGAAGTCTAGGGGCAATGACTCTCCATCACTAGTGCTGTGATGGCACCTGTGCTCCCACATCCTGCTATCCTATCCCTACGGTAATCCTTTGAGACGCACCTGAAAACTCCAGTGACATAACTTAACGGATTCCTAGAAGGAACAGTACCTGGCATGCAGCCTCAGCTCCTACCGAGAGGGGAGGTTGAAAATTCTCCCAGTCTCCATTCACTCCTTTGCTTTGATACCCGTTAGGCCTGCTTTGCCTCCTTAATAGACTCCTGGAAAAGGGGTGGGGGTGGGGAGCGACCGGAGAACTCTTTTCCTAGGATGACTGGAGCCAGGAAGTCAGTCTGGGAACTTCCTCGCCCCCTGGTGGTGCACAGCACACAAGGCCGCCTGTGTTCCGCTCAGGGGTGGGACTCTCAATTTGCAGCCCAGGTGAAGGGAGATGAGTTGGGCAAACAGCGATTCTGTGCATTGGAACAGTCTGGGTGGTAACTGCAGGCCACTGCCTCTGACCTGTTGGCATCCGAGGTCTGATGACCTTCAGGTAAATGCTCTCATGATCAATGGACCAAAGGAGCAACGGTGGAGGTGAGGAACAGCACTCTACCAATGAAGGTCGTGACCAGGCCATGTTATTTTAGTGGTAAAAATAATAACATTAAAGAAAATGTTTACAACAGGAATAGAAAATGACAGAACCTTACTGCTTTAACTCAAGTGTATCACAATCTCTGCCTTCATCCACTTGAGACTTAAAACTCAGTGTCTGCTATTTTTATTTAACATTATCCCAAGCAATAGTAACGTGAAAGTTATGACCAGGATGGAAGCAGGGTTGCACCTCTGCAGGGTCCTTGTCTGGGGACCACCCCTCCTACAAGCTTCTGGTTAATAGAGGTAAGGGGGCTCCTGTGGTGGGTGCCAGTGCTGGGACCTTAACTTATGTATATCTGGGCTATAGCCCTGGACTTGGCTAGGCTGGGCTGTGTGAAAATTCCAAGAATTCTGTTGGTAGAAAATGCCCATCCTATCCTTACAGGAACAGCACAAGGCTAGGCTGGTCTACCTCCCACCAGGACCTCGAAGGAACATGACCCAGGGGCTGAAGGATGGTGTTGAAGGACGAGTTTTACTCAGATCCTTCTCAGCCCTGCCTTCCCCAAGTTTCTGTATCCACTACACTGGAAGCTTTCTGAAAAAAATGCCTGAAACCTGTCCATTGTACCGCTAGGCCAGGGCCCAGCCAAAGAACTTAACAAATAACAGTCAAGGAAATCCTCACCTAAAATGGCTGCGATGCATTACTGCTCCCGCCTCTGGCCTACAGTGTCACTTCTGCACTTGAAACCACCAGGGGGCAGTCTGGGTTCACTACGAGACATTTCCTTCTAGAGAAAATCACACCTGCAAAGACCCTCTCCAGAGCCACAGCCCACCTCCACACCCTCCACGCCACCATCCATTCCCTGTGAATATGCTTTGGGCTGAAAATGGTTGGGAGGAGGGCGATGGAAGTCATCTGCATTATTTTGACATTGACCAGGGCCTCTTGAGTCCTTCAAATTCAACAATTTACCACAGGCCCGAGTGCGGCGGCTCACGCCTCTAATCCCAGCACTTTGGGAGGCCAAGGCAAGCAATCATCTGAGGTCATGAGTTCAAGACCAACCTGACCAATATAGTGAAACCCCCATCTCTACTAAAAATACATAAATTAGATGGACGTGGTGGTGCGTGCCTGTAATTCCAGTTACTCAGGAGGCTGATGGATGAGAATCACTTGAACCCAGGAGGCAGAGGCTGCAGTGAGCCAAGACTGTGCCACTGCACTGTCAGCCTAGGTGAGAGAGTGAGACTCTGTCTCAAAAACAAAAACATAAAAAAAAAACCTCACTGACCACAGTGCCTAGAGAACAATATGTGTTTAATAATATTTAAATAATGGTTGTATGAAATTGAAGCAGCAAGAAACCCAAAGGAGAATAGCTCTAGGGGAGGGATGTGGATAAGTATGCATGGGGGAGAGGCTATTCTATGACCAGGTTGGGTCTGGAGCCCTCCCCACTGTCCAGAACGCCTCCAAGCCCCTACATTTTTCCATATACCAACGCCTTGGAGATATAATGCAGAAATAAAGTGAGCAGGCTGAGGATTAGAGCAGGTGTCTGGAATATGTTCAGGAGTGGGAGGGGAGTGACATAGCTCACAGGCTAAGCAGAGTAGCACAAAGGCTAGAGGTTTTATTCCCACCCTCAACTTAAAAGACCTCAGGGGCAGATACTGACTCCAGCCTGGCTGTGCCCTTACCCTAAGGCCATTCACACTTTTTTTTTTTTTTTTTTAAACACAGGTAATCCATGTTTATTATAGAAAAATGCCACATTACTCTTTATTGGATGTGAGCGCCAGCACCAGCCCCTTTCTCTCCAAGCACAGGGGCACGCAGGCAAGGGGCTCCGTCCCCCGGCCGGGATGCAGTGGAAGCCTGGCTCCACTACCATTCTCCTACAGCCAGCACCCTCCGCGGTGCCTGGGGCTCAGGTCTGTTCAAACTCCTGCTCACAGTAGCCTACATGGAGGGGTTGGGCCTGGACACCTCGCCTGCAGGAGGACATGAAGAAATGGCAAGATAAGCCCCTCAGAAGGGGCCCCAGCAACACTTTTCACACCCGTCAACAGTCTCTCCTTCCCCATTTCGGTGACTCTCAAACTGTCACTGTACACCAGGTGTACCTGGGGATCTCAATTCCACAGATTCTCACTTGGGGTGGGGCAAAGTATGGGCAAGAATCTGCAAGCTGAACAGGTGCCTCATGTGATTTTGATACAGGTCTTGGAGATCCAGAAATGTTGGCAACATCTATTTCTATCCTGCCTATCTCGTACCCTAACCCCAAATAACTCAATCCCTTTGGAAAATAGGTAGATGTCTGAAAGGCAGCCAATGCTCCTGGCCTACTTAGCCCTCTGTTCCTGATTCTAAAACGCTGTAAATGTGGTAGCATTGGGGGACTTAGGTGCTGTCCTGTCCACGAATATGGACGTGAAATCCTGTCCTTGGGTCTCAGACTATAACCTGACCAATCTCCTCAGGGGACATCTAGGCATGCTTCCCTTATTATCCAAGTAAGCAACATGCTTAGAGAACCAGCTGGAAGTCACCCAGTGAATGACATAGTTAAGGCTTAGATGTTACCATGCTTGACTCTCAGCCCAGGACTCTGCTCTGCATTAGGCTATGTCCCCCAAGTTCTCAAGACCTAGCCAACGAAGGAATCAGGGAAATGACTATCTTACACAGGCACATCCCTGACAGAGGCAAAGGTGTCATGAGATCCTGTAAGTCAGCCTGGTTCAAATCCTGCTTCTTAGTGACTTTGGGCAAGGTACTGAACTTCTGTGCTTCAGTGTCTATCTCTAAACTGGGGACAAAAATGCACCTATCTTATGGGGTTGTGGTGAAGACTAAATGAGACAATATGTGTAACAAACTTAGCACAGTGTTTGCCACAAAATACAGTTGTCCCTCAGTATCCACAGGGGATTTGTTTCAGGACCCCCGTGGATACCAAAATCCAAGGATGCTCAAGTCCCTTATATAAAAATGACATAGTATTTGCATATAACCAATGTACAACTTCCCATATACTTGAAATGATCTTGGATTACATATGCCTAATACATATAAATGCTATGTAAATAGTTGTTATACAGTATTTTTTATTTGTATTTTTTTGTTGTTGTATTTTTTTTCCTGAATACTTTTTATCGCAGTTGGTGGAATCCATGGATGAGGGCCGACTATAAGCCTCTGTAAGTGTTAGCTATTGTTATTATTCTCTTCCTCTCTCTAAGGGGTTCCCCAGCCCTGGATCTGCCCTACCCTGCCTTGCGAAGGCCCGACAGCTTGCTTACCTCAGCAACTCACAGCGGAAGTGTGACAAACGTTCATAGGCAAATGTCAGGTCAGATGTCAACTTGTTGCTCCACAGCCTTTCGGCAACAGCCCCTGCTCTGGGCCTGGAGGAAAGGGGGCATGTGCCAGATTGGGCTCTGTATTCCCTGCAAAGGTGCTGGACATCCATAGGCTGCTACCTCTTGTCTAAGTGCCCTGGACTAGCTCAGGCCAAAGGAAGTGATCAATACCTTGTTATGAGCTACAGTCAGGTTAGATGGCTCCCAGAAAGTTCTAGGGCTCAGCTACACCTTCATTAAAATGTCGGTAGCAATCCCACTCTCTTCCTCTCTCAAAGATACGGGAATAAGAATAAACCTTAAAGGCATCATTAACCACAATGACAGTGACAGCAGCAGATGTCCTTAAAATGTAAACTCTGCACAACCAACCACACTTGGTAAGGCTGCGGTGAAAAGAGCAGAGGGAAGCCTTATTACAGGAATCATGGATGCTTGTGCTGGATCCTGAGCAAGTCACCGATGTTCTCCAGGCCTCATTATCTCTCTGGGAAGTGAGGTTAACAATCCCTATCCCACATACCTAATGGGTGGCTGGAGGGATATAGATGGAAGTCATGTGGAGAGTGAATATTGCACACAAATCTTCAGAAGGCTCGTTGTACGGCCTGCTCTCTCTCAGGCCTGAAAGGAGGGTACTAGTCCAGAGGTGGCTAGATGGGATTGGGTCTGTAAGGGAGAACCCCTGCTCTCAGGTCCAACCTTCCACCTTCCCCCGAAAACCCTTACCAGAGCCTGGGGACCAGGTTTGTGTTGTCCACATATTCTCCCCACATACAAGCCTCTCCACCAATCACGAGAGCCTTCTGCTCAGGGGTACCTGAGGGAAAACAAGCAACAACAGTCTGGTGATGGTGGGTAACTCTAGGGTCCCTCTCAACCACCTTCACAATGTGGCCCTCACCCCAGCTAAGTTGTTTCATTTACTAATCGGAAATGTCTGGCCCAGACCTTCCTGCCTCCCATCCTGTGCCCCAGCCCAGCCTCCTCTGGTCAGCAAGGAGAGCTCTCTGCTTTCACCTTCAAATGCCAGGGGTTCCACTATGTAGAAATCCTTCCAGTCAGGGCCGTAGGATATACGGTTCAGGTACCAGGGGGCGGAGAGAAGGGCCCGGAAGCCGGCCTTGGTGACCAGTTCCAGCTCCTTCATATAGTTCACTGGAATCTCTTCTCGCCACACCTGTATGATTGTGTCTGGTCGAATCTGTTATAAAAGGTCAAATGGCAGTAAGGACACAAAGCTGAGGAGATTCCTGGGCCTTATTCATACACAGGCAACGTGGGACAACAGGTATGTACTCCCTCTGTTCCCCAGCAGCAAAGTATGTCTCTGTGACTCCTGACCATTGAGCTCACACCTCAGGACAGAGGCCAAGGAACCCAGGGCCCTAAAAGGCTTCCCTGCAGCTCCCCTCTGCAACCTCCCTGTCCACACAGTAATACCAGCAGTGAGCTGAGGGCGGCAAGCAGGGGGACCCCGGAGCTGCCATGTCCAAAAGTCTCCAGATGATTCTGGGAATGGGACAAGGCTCCTGAAGAGTCCTTGCATGTGACAGGAGTGGGATCTTACTGATCAACAATAAAGGAGAAGGTAGCCTTGGTCCCACAGACCCAGAAGACCCTAATCTATGATTTAGGAAGAAAAATCCAGCCTATCCAAGTAACCTAGCAGCAGAAATAGGTTTTTTTTTGGGGGATGGAGTCTTGCTCTGTCACCCAAGCTGGAGTGCAATGGCACGATCTCCACTCACTGCAAGCTCCGCCTCCTGGGTTCACGCCATTCTCCTGCCTCAGCCTCCCAAGTAGCTGGGACTACAGGCGCCCACCACCACGCCCGGCTAATTTTTTGTATTTTTTTTTAGTAGAGACGGGGTTTCACCATGTTAGCCAGGATGGTCTCGATCTCCTGACCTCGTGATCCGCCCACCTCGGCCTCCCAAAGTGGTGGGATAATAGGCGTGAGCCACCGCACCCGGCCCAGAAATAGTTCTTAATCAGGTTTGTAGTGAGGGAAGATAGAAACTCTGACACATAAACCCAGGGCTCATACCACAGAGGCCTTTGGTTTTTTTGAGACAGGGTCTCACTCTGTTGCCCAGGAGTGGAGTGCAGTGGCACATCTGGGCTCACAGCAACCTGTGCCTCCTGGGCTCAAGCAGTACCCCCACCTCAGCCTCCTGATTTTTGTATTTTTTGTAGAGACGAGGGTTTCGTTATGTCGGCCAGGCTGCTCTTGAACTCCTAGGCTCAAGCAATCCACCTGCCTTGGCCTACCAAAGTGCTTGGATTACAGGTGTGAGCCACTGCACCCAGCACTCTGTGGCCTTTCTAGAGAGAAAAGGAGAGTGCTCTGACCATTAAAGCCCAATCCAAACCAGGAGGTTCAGTCTCTGTAGAGGCAGGGAGGAGCTGGGGAGACCAGAGGGAGGCACCGCTGGTGGCTTCTTCTCTTCTCTGCCCCGGCTCACCTTTACTTTATTATCAAACACCTCCTGCCACACCACATAGCCCTTGCCATAAGAAGAGACGATGTCCAGCAGCCTGGAGAGGAGAGGAGTGTCTCGTAAGTGTCTGCTTAGCTCAGACGGGCTCTAGACTGTTTGTGCCAGTGCTCTAGGGGTTGAGCCTGGCCAGGGGCCTATTCCTCATTAAGCAGTGTCTTTCCCCAGGGTGGGAAACTGACCACTCCAAACCTGAAAGGATGGGAAAAAGGACAAGGGAACCCTGCAGGGGCCAGACAGTGGCCAAGCAGGGCCTGACTCCGGTATGGAAAGGGAGGACCCCACAGGAGGACCCCCAAGGGACCCCACCCGCCCTCCTTCCCTTCTCACGTCTGGATGTAGAAGGACTCCAACTGCTTGAAGTCCTCACCGAAGCCTTTCTTCCTCATAAAGTCTTGGATATCTGGGTTGGACTTCCTGAATCCCAAGAGAAAATGAAGATTAATATTTCAACATCCTGAAAGCCTAATGCCTGGGGATTAGTCACCTGGCCCCCTATAACTTCCTTTTTTCACCTGAAAAATCAAATAAGCAAGGATCTCAGAAGCCCTACATGTAGAAAGTGTGGCCAAGCAAAGTTATGTGAAGCAGGTGAGCTGTTGACACAGGCTGAGAAAGGCTGAGTCTGGACCTGAAGAGTTTTAAGTTCAAACTCCCAAAGAGAAAACATGTTAATCCTCTCCGGACTGCAACATGAGGATCCAAGGTCTTAACTTAAGAGCTCCAGCACACTGGATTCCGGCTTTCTCACCTGCTCTTCCAATTGGATGACAAGTCTTGCTGTCTATTACCTGCTGCAGATCCCTTGCGTTACAACGTCCACATTTTGCTCACATTGTTCTCCTTCTGGAATATTCTCCCTTGCTCACATCTCCAAAAAGCCAAATCATTTCCCCAGATTCAGCTCTGGCGCTCTCTTCTCAAAGAAGCCCCTCAGCCTCTTTTGAGCTCACCAGAACCAAGGGTTTGGACTTTACAACTGAATACTAATTAGACACTGTCATCTATTAGTCTTGAATTCTGTGTCTTGACTCTTCAACCAGACAATTTTAAGCCTTCATAAACAGGGATTATTTTTCTCTATCCTGAACTTTTCTAACATAATTCTGTGTCCAGGGCTGGTTTTTCTATCAATACCTCAAGGATATGAGAGTAGGAAGGAAGAGGTTCACAGTGAACGCCTTGCCCAAATCAGGTAGGATCTCTACGTAGATGGGCAGAGGAAGGCCTAAGACCTGAGCAATGTGAGTCCATATAGACCACTGAGAGCAGCAGCTGAGCTACGTGGCCCCTTGGGGGCTAACCTCTATTCTGAGTAAGCAACTGATCAGGCCACAAAGGGAAGATCAAAGGGCTCATACCAGCAGGTGAAATCAACCTCATCTCCTCCAAGATGAAGATAAAAATCTGGGAAGACAGAGCTGATCTCCAAGAAGAATGTGCTCATGAACTCATAGGTATTGTTGAGACTGGGATTCACTGGTCCAAAGGTGCCAGAGGGCTCAGACCCAGAGTAGCAAGGAGTCAGTAATCCAGGGATACCTAAGCCAACAGAAAACCCCATACGAGTGTCACAAATACATAAACCCCCAAGCACAGTCCTACACGTAAGGACACAAGTCACACAAAGTAAGACAAGTGTATTCATAAACATCACACACATTTAGGTAGGCACACTCAGGCACTCACAGACACTGGTAGTCACCACCATTTAGTCGCAGTAAAAAGATACAAATACATCCACAATCATAGACAGGCAGAGGCTGAGTTTCAGCCAGACAACTGTCAGTGCACACACTCTTGCCTTGACACACTGCTTCTAGCAGGCACCACCCTTGCTCCCAAGGCTGCTCTCCTCACAGGCCTTTAGGCTGAGGGAGAGTCTAATCCAGCCAAACTGGCAAAATCTTTCTTCTCTATCTCCTCCTGCAGGTGGGGTCAACCATCACCCAGAATCTTTTTACATTTCCTAAGGAGTATCTCCCTTGGCCCAGAGACTACTTCCTGCTGCTGAGGTCACAAGATGTCTTCAGGGTTTTGTTGTTGTTGTTTGTTTGTTTTTGAGACAGAGTCTTGCTCTGTCACCCAGGCTGAAGTGCAGTGGTACGATCTTGGCTCACCGCAACCTCTGCCTCCTGGGTTCAAGCGATTCTCCTGCCTCAGCCTCCTGAGTAGCTGGGATTACAGGCACCTGCCCCCACAACTGGCTAATTTTTGTAATTTTAGTAGAGATGGAGTTTCACCATGTTGGCCAGGCTGGTTTTGAACTCCTCACCTCAGGCGATCCACCCGCCTTGGCCTCCCAAAGTGATAGGATTACAGGCGTGAGCTACCACGCCTGGCCAGTATCTTCAGTTTTCTATCAGGCCAGTAGCCCTTTTCAACCGTCATTTAACCTGCGTTGGGGACTCACACTGGAGGGCGGAGGGTATACAGAAGAAAGGGAGCAGGGGTAGTGACTGACTCTGACCTCTGCAGGCTGCCCTTGGGCTTCTTTCTTTCAGATTCTACCCTGGTGGTCAGATTCCTCAGCATCTACTCGAGGCAAAACTACTTGCAATGGCATCTGAGAAAAATGTGCCCTTACATAGTCTAACAGTACATATTTTAATAGTAAGAAGTGGCTTCCACTGCCCAAAGTGAGTTCTTCCTATCTAAATTCCCAGGTGGAAGAAGTCGATGGAAAACATTCTTCCAAGGACCAAGGCTGGAATATGCCACTTCCATGAGCCATTGCCCTGAAGCTTCACTCTGAGCATAATGAGCAGAGTCCCTCTGGCCGCAGACATCATTCTTACCTGGTCCCCAAGACAAAGTGTGGCCAGGAGTGTCAAACTCTGCAAGCACACGGATACCCCGGAGCCGTGCGTATTCAATGACCTCCTTCACATCCTGTGCTGTGTAAATGTGGGTGACAGGGTTGTAGGACCCCTGAAAGGCACAAGACACCCTTCAGGTTCACATTTCCTGAAAGCTAGCAGAGTAGAAGATACTCAAAATGCCCACAAGACTCCCCAGACATCAGAAAACCTGCCCATAGCCTTTTGGTATCAGGGACTATCTTCAAAAAACTTGATCATAATTTCCTAGAAGTTATCACATCTATTTTATCTGAGTATCATAATGCCAGTGAGATAATCATGGTAGGTATTAATATTATGTCCATTTAACAGAATACAAATAAATAGAAAGGGAATAAGACCAGAAGAGATTCTCTCCTGAAGGTCACAAGGAAAATTATTGGCAAAGTTTTGGACTTGAACTCAAGTCTTCTGACTCCAAATCCAGTGTCCTTCCCCTATATTGGTCTAAAACCGACTGGTTAGGATGAGAGACCCTGTTCTTGCCAGGAGGGCCACAGCCAGATTCAGACACTGACCCATAAACTTGGTCTGAGTGAAATGGGGACATACCTTTCTCATGAGCTCTGGAAAAGTGAAGCTCTCATATGGGAAGGAAGGATCATCTACCAGATGCCAGTGGAACACGTTCAATTTATTGTACGCCATGACATCCTGTAGGTTAAAGTGCACACTGTGAACCCATCACAGTCTCTCCCGTTTCAGCCTCAAACTTGCAATGTTGGGCAGGCTCTCAGGCCGCTCCATACACCCCTACAGGCTTGACCTGCCTCAGCTCTCAATTAAGTGTCTATGGGGTCTCTCTATCAAACCTTCCCATCAGGGAGGGATGGCATGGAGGGAAGGCCTCGCACACTTCTACTCTTCCCAGAACACATCCAAAGATGGATGATAGAAGTGGTCTTCCCTCTTTTTGAAATAAATTCTGGCCACATTAAGAGGAGGGCTGCAGCTACTGTGGTACCCTAGAATCTTCCAAAAGCCTGAAGAGCAACACTTCCTCTTGCCATTTGTGTTGTCTGACTGATGTTAATCCCAACTGTGAGACCTCCTGGGAACTTAGTAGTCTCTTAACTCATAATCTCAGAGGCCAAGGCTGGCAGATGTGTTGCCTCCTTTGGTTCCGTCACAGGAGCAAAGGAAAAGGCAGACACAGGAACTGGATCGGGAACTGTCAGATAAGACTGCATATTAAAACTCAAGAGAGTTAGGAACCTCCTAGGTAAGGCTTTTTTTTTTTTTTGAGACATAGTCTTGCTCTGTCACCCAGACTGGAGTGCAGTGGCGCAATCTCAGCTCACTGTAACCTCCACCTCCCAGGTTCAAGGGCTTCTCGTGCCTCAGCCTCCTTCCTTCCTTCATTCATTTTATTATTTATTTTTGGGACAGGGTCTCTGTTGTCCAGGCTGGATGGCAGTGGTGCAATCACAGTTCATGCATCCTTGATCTCCCCAGGCTCAGGTGACCCTCCCACTGCAGCCTCCTGAGTAGTTGGCACTACAGGTTTGCGCCATCATGCCTGGCTAATTTTTTGTATTTTCAGTAGAGATGGGGTTTCACCGTGTTGGTCACGCCAGTCTCAAACTCCTGAGCTCAGGCAATCCACCCGCCTTGGCCTCCCAGAGTGCTAAGATTACAGGTGTGAGCCACTGCACCCGGCCCAGAGGTAAGGCTTTGAACATCTCTCTCCTATGACCTTCTCCTAACTAAAGTTAGCTCTGCTGGCCAGGTGTGGTAACTCATGCCTATAATCCTACCACTCTGGGAGGCCAAGGTGGGCAGATTGCTTGAGCCCAGGAGTTCAAGACCAGCCTGGGCAACACGATGAAACCCCAGCTCTACAAAAAAAAAAAAAAAAAAAAAATTGAGACCTTTTCTCAAAAACAAATAAATAAAGTTAGTTCTGCCAATGAAGCTAATTCCCCTAAACATTTGTATCCCTGGAAACAGCCTGAGCATTGATCTACGGTAGCCTGTAAGGTAGATTTAAGTCACTCTTTATTTTTTGAGTCTTGGAGCAGCTCATCTTCTACATTTTTCCCAGGAGCTCATAGAGTTACACACATTCTCTCTTTTTTTTTTTTTGTTTTTTTTTTTTTTTGAGACGGAGTCTCGCTCTGTGGCCCAGGCTGGAGTGCAGTGGCCGGATCTCAGCTCACTGCAAGCTCCGCCTCCTGGGTTCACGCCATTCTCCCGCCTCAGCCTCCCGAGTAGCTGGGACTACAGGTGCCCGCCACCTCGCCCGGCTAGTTTTTTTTTTTTTTTGTATTTTTTTTTAGTAGAGACGGGGTTTCACCGTGTTAGCCAGGATGGTCTCGATCTCCTGACCTCGTGATCCGCCCGTCTCGGCCTCCCAAAGTGCTGGGATTACAGGCTTGAGCCACCGCGCCCGGCCTCTTTTTTTTTTTTTGAGACGGCGTCTCACTCTTTCACCCAGGCTGGAGTGCAGTGGCGTGATCTCCAACACTGCAACCTCTACCTCTCGGGTTCAAGCGATTCTCCTGCCTCAGTCTCTCAGGTAGCTGGGATTACAAGCATGCGCCACCATGTCCAGCTAATTTTTGTATTTTTAGTAGAGATGGAGTTTCACCATGTTGGCCAGGCCGGCCTCGAACTTCTGACCTCAGTTGATCCGCCCACCTCGGCCTGCCAAAGTGTTGGGATTACAGGCGTGAGCCACCACGCCCAGTCCATACATTCTCTCTCTAACTCTTTAAGAATTTGGAACTTGGTCTGTCCGTTGCTCCATCACCCCAGAACTCTTAAGTGTGAAGAAGGCCTTCAGGCCTGGGTACCAGAGTGTCCAGGATGCTAGAGAGTGGTAGGTAATGGCGAGATGTATCCAACAGCAGGCCCCGGTGAGGAAAGCGGGGAAAGTCCTCGATCTCAGTCTTGTTGATAAAGAACTGTGCAGAACAAACATTGAACATGTCAGATTCAAAGGAAGCTTATACAGGGGCACAGGGAGATGAAGATACCTCTCCCAGGATTCTTAAAAAGCCAATCTTTGACTGTTCTCAGGGTCACTGTCTCCCCAAATGCCCCCCACCTCTATAAATGACCATGAGCAGCCACCTTCCCATAGAGCAATTGTCCAATGCCGGCCTAATACAACTGTCCCATACACCACTCAGCCTAAAAATTCTGGATTTTCCTGTTAACACAGTTTATTTTCTTCAAAGCAGTGTGGCCTCAAGGTCTAAATGATGACTAAATGACTAAATGATGACTCAAGGGAACCAAATTACAGTGATTCCAAACAGACCAAATCTACCAAACCAGTTTTCCACCCACCTCTCCTCTTCCATTTCTACTGGGGCTATCTCAAGTCACCAGGATCCTAAGGCAAAACAAGATTTTTCTAGGATTCTCAACATTGGGATCAAACCCCGGAGACGAAAAAGGAGCCCTTTTTGAGGGTCCACACTTACTGTGCCCTCAGCAGATTTCCAAACAAGCTGGCTAAAAGTCTCCAGACCTAGGAAGAAGTAGAGAGGCAGAGTAAAGACTCAGGGAGTGGAGAAAGAGGTGTATCTATTTGGAAGGTTCTCAATGTAGCAGAGCGTAACGTTTGGGTACACAGTGAAAATGGATGTAGTGTAGGCTTGACAATTTTTAACACCGATGAAAAGGGGATATTAGGAAGCCAGTATCCATCTTTACTCTGTATTTCATTTTGGGAGATGTCAGAGTAAGGGTTTTAGTGCCCCTTCTTACAACACACTAACTTTCAAAACCCACATACCTCTCATCTGTATTTCCTGTGCCTTGACAAGAATATTGAGAAGAAAGGCCAAGACATATACTCATGAGGACAGACACAGGGACAAGACAGCCTGCAAGGCTTTCCATAGTTAACCCCTATCAGGAGCTGACAGAGCTGAGAAAAGGGGTCCCAGAATAAATTGTGAGAAAGTGATCATAAGCTTGGGTTTCCAAGGAGCCTGGGTTCATGGCTGGACCTAGAAAATAAAAAAAAAATCATCCACTCTTCCTCTTCAGAGACTGAGACCCAGCTATAGGGAGCTGAGGTGTGGTGGACAGCAACTACCTCAGAAGGACTCCCCTAGTCCACTGACACTGTCTCCTAGAGTCTAGCAAGGCCCACACACAAGTATGTTGAATCCAGAGCATTGTATGTTCTCAACAGCTGGGGACCCTCTTCTGGAAACACTGCAGAAACCCCATGAAAAATTATCAGAGTCCCCAATTTCAAAGTGAAAGAATCCATGAGACTTCAGCAGTCACTCAGCACCTGGTTTGAGCAGACTGCTAGTGTACTGTTTTGGCTTCTCCCCACTCTGACTCTGACACCCAGCATTCTGGAGTCCGAGGTCCTCCCTTACCATCGGCACCTGCACCAAAGGTACAAGAGGGCAGGAAGGGGAGGCAGCATGCTGTTGTTCCAAGCATAGAAGTGGGGAAAGGGAAGGAAGACAAACCAAAGCAAGGTGTGGAATTCCGAGAGAATTTCCCTCATCATTCACCAGCAGAGGGTTTACCAAAAGTGGGAGAGGTACTTGGCTAAGTCTGTATCTAAGCACCAAATACCTTCTCAGTAAACCCAGAGGAAGGGCAAGGGCTGACAGTTTAGCCAGTAAACTCATTTTCTCCAGAAATAATGTAGTTCTAGATATTTCACTACTATTTATCTTTTCTCTTGTATGTATCTATTTCTTTTGTTATAGTTTTCCTTTTAAAAAATACCTTTCCAATTACATGTCTTTAGCAAGAGCTGGACGGGCAATGTCTGTGGTAGCATCATTCCCCCTGTCCCCCAGCTACCTGTCCCCTGCTGGCACCTAGAGCATCAGCCTGCAGACTCTCACACTGCTTCCCAGAGCCCCTGACTAGGGCAGCAGCAGCAGCTGCTGATGCTGCACAGGGTAAAACCTGTCAACCTCCAGGGACAGCTCCACAGAGATGGGAAAACACGCCAACTGTTCCCATAAAGAAAGCTTCCTGGCTGGGCGAGGTGGCACACACCTGTAATCCCAGAACTTTGGGAGGCCGAGATGGGTGGATCACTTGAACTCAGGAGTTCAAAACTGGCCTGGGTAATATGGTGAAATCCCATCTCTACTAAAAATATAAGAATTAGCTGGGCGTGGTGGCAGGCACTTATAATCCCACTACTTGGGAGGCTAAAGAGGGAAGACTGCTTAAGCCTAGGAGGCAGAGGTTGCAGTGAGCAGGGACTGGGCTACTGAACTCCACCAACACCAACCTTCCCACATCATCCTTTCTCTCTCTCTTTTAATTTGTTACCTCGGAGAGCTCCCCAGACAGTCTCAGAGAGGAGTAAACACTGGTCATCATTTATGGTCAGGGTATCTGAAATGACAGAAATGAACTCATTTAGTTGGTTAAGGTTTTCTATTCTCAGATTATAGACCAGATATTCTATAAATCATTGGATTAAAAAAAAAAAAAAAACAGTAAGACCATATATTTTAAAAAATCTTTCAATGAGGAGATGTCCCCAGAGCAAGATAGCTATAGGATGGGCTGGTCTGGGGCCAGAGCGGCAGGGTGGTCACCACAGTGATTCTGTAGACCCTGCATGATGACGTACAGCAAGAGTCAGGCTGGAGCGGAGTTCTGTACAAAGCACCACCTCCCTCATGGGTCAGTTTCCACAGCAGAAAGATGAAGGAAGTCTTCTCCTGGCAAAGGGAACAGGGATGCCTGCAGGGGGGAGTGCAGCATGCAATGCTCCCAATGCCTTTGTAATCACCCTCCTTTCCCTTTCCTCTGTGCTTCAGCTACTTCCTCCAAGAATGTGAGGAAGAAGCCAAAACTCAGATGTTCACTTTGGAGACTGAGAAGTCCCCAAATGCTGCTCAGGGAAGACAAGAGGCAGTCACTGGACTAATGACTTAACTTCATCTCAGTATAAGTGACCAGAACCCCTTGTTTCCCCAATGAACGGTCTATTAGAGAAAACTAGCAAAGTATACACTTTCCTAAAATAGAAATGTATTCTGTCCAGCAGGTAGGTGTCCTGTGGGACTCAGTGAAGAGCCAGTGCGATGTTCCACAGCCAACCTTTAGCACTGGTTCGGTTTCTGCATAGGAAAAACTCATCTTCCATGGCTCTCAGCACTTGGTGAACCTCGGTCCCCATGGTCAAGGGAGACTCCAGGCCGAGCATCAGCAGTTTAGGCCAGGCCATCCAGAGTTACAGCTTCAGACAAGTGCTTGCTCTTCTAAGACAGGGAACAGGATGATACTTACAATTCTCTACCGACTCCAAAGTAGGAAGCTGGTTACATCCAGGTGTGACTACAGAGACAACCAACACATTCTTCTCAGGTGTATGCCGTTTTCCTGGGAAGACAGGGTAAGCTTGGTGTGGCCAACCTGCCATTAGAAGCAACAAGCAAAACCAAGGCCCTAGCTCTAGTACCCCAGCTCATACGCTTGTGGTAAAGGGAGGACATGGCATTTACCCTTGGTGTAGGTACTGCCTGATCATCTGTTCAGCTGTTTCATTCTGGTTGTGCCCCTCTTCTCCTCAGTAGCCGCCCTGACCCATGTCTGAATGCTCTGGGTGACAGCTCTTCTTAACCAGGGCTCTATATTTCTGGTTGCCCTTGGCCTGTACCAAACAAACAATTCCACGACCTCAACAACTGCTTCTGACTGAGAGGCAGCTCTAGAGCATGCTACTCTCAGTGTGGTCTACAGATTAGCTGCCAATTTGCAAACTGTGTTACTGGTTGGTCACTATATAGAAAACTTACATGAAGCCTGAATGTAAATCAATTATGTCAGAGTGAAAACACTGTCTAGTTCTAACATTTTTTCATACAAGATTTTCTTTTTTTTTTTTTGTGAGATGGAGTCTCGCTGTCGCCCAGGCTGGAGTGCAGTGGCCAGATTTCAGTTTACTACAAGCTCCGCCTCCTGGGTTTACGCCATTCTCCTGCCTCAACCTCCCAAGTAGCTGGACTACAGGCGCCCGCCACCTCGCCCAGCTAGTTTTTTGTATTTTTTAGTAGAGACGGGGTTTCACTGTGTTAGCCAGGATGGTCTCGATCTCCTGACCTTGTGATCCGCCCGTCTCCGCCTCCCAAAGTGCTGGGATTACAGGCTTGAGCCACCGCACCCAGCCAAGATTTTCTCGAAGAAGAGATCAGTTTTACATTCTGGTACATATGCTTCTTATCTCATTGCAGATTGGCATATTAAGTAGTACTGCTCTTGAGGGCTCCAGATGAAGGGTTTCCAGTTTTGCAAAAGCCTAGGAGCTAATGAAGCAGATGACAGAAGGATCTTCCATGCAGAGGAAGCCTGAAATGATGCAACTGATACCTCAGAGGTGGTCAGGGTCACCAGTCCATCTTGCTTCCTTCCTTCCTCTTCTCAAACAGGTTCTCGGTCCAAGGTAGATTTTACCCTAACAGTGAAGGGTCATCCAGTATGAGCCAACGTAGTACCTAATATAGCTTTACAGACCCTTGCCTATGCAGAAAAAATGCCAAGCCAAAATATGAATACACTGTCTCTTCTCACCTCCTATTGGTTCTTCCCTGTGATTTTCAGGATGGCTCTGATGTTATAGCCCCAAGCCTTAACTTAATGAACCCCTCTCTATCCTATTCTTTCCTGGAGAAACATTCATCCCACTGGCAACACAACATCCATGACTTTCTATGGCACTACAATGTCAGAGATAGGATGGCCTGGCAGAAGGCAACAACAGAGAATTCAGAACCAAATTGGAATCTCAAACGTTACCCATCTCCAGGCAGAGAGAATCCAAGCACTCAGATCATCTCAAGAAAGCCTGCTCAGACCTCTTGAGCACTACCACATGGCTGTATCTCAGCTCTTAGGTCTGCCAAGAAGCAAGCCAATAAGGGGTCCTTTCTTACCATCATGAATAAATACATTCTTTCCTTTATCAGTAAATACCATGGATCCCCACACCAATACCTGCCTCCATTCTGCAAAGAGGAGGGAATCTGAAGCACCTCTGGGCCAGGTCAATTCACAACTCCATTCTCAAACCCTAAAATTACACTGTTACAACACAAAGGACAAGCAGACCTTCAAGGCGAAGACCACACTCAAGGCAGTCTGTAGGGCCATCCAAGCAGACAGGCTACAAACCCATCTCCACAGGAGACTCTACAGGGAGACCAATGAGGACTTAACCTAGGAGCAAGGGTGAGGAAAAACTATACCCCATCCTCTGTCTTCTTGTCCCCACTCCCAACCCCACGACATCATGGAGCCCCAATATCATTGTGTGGAGAGCTCATCTGCATATCTACCCAGGCAGCCATCCAAAAGACAGCCAAAGTCCTGAGCTTTAGTTCTAATCCACTGGGGCTCAGCATGCCACATAAGGAGAAATCACAACTAATCCACATGCAACTACCATGGCTTGCCGCCCTCATGACAAAACAAGAGAGGCTGCACAAACACCAGGTTTATCTGAACTATTACTTGGAAGACAGAAAAATACCTAATCTTTCTTTTTTTTAAATTTATTTTTCTAAAACACACCTGTACTGCACTCCCTAAATCTGTAGTCTTTTGGAGAGTCACAGACTCCCTCGCAAATCTGCTGAATAGGAAAGCACTTTTTTCCCCCAGAACAATGCCTCTAATTTAAGGGCTGTTTCTCCAGAATTACATTTCTTCCAGTCCCCACCATCAATCTCATGGTGAAGAATCCCTGTCCGAAGTTCTCTCAGTGACTCATCTGGGTTTGGGCTGAAAGACGTATATACAGGGGCATGGCTGCTGTTTAAACAAATTATGAGAGGGATGTTTGGGGGAGGCAGCAACACGAGAGCTGGCAAAACAGCAGGGACACTAGGTCACTGAAAATGATGTAAATAGGGTATCACCACTGTGGTTTTCCGCCTCCAAGGTGCTACTCTGCCTGGCTATGAAGAGGGCAGGAAATAGGCAGGGGACAGTAGTACAGCTGCCTCTACACACACCCGCCCACAACCTGAACACTGAGAAGCACCGATGTGTGGGAAGCACGGTATGGCAAACAGCCCGGTCAGCCAGCAATGTCATGAGCACATGTGCTATGAGTCCAGCTGGGACAGCAGGAAATTGAGAAGCCTCCAGAGCTTAGGAGGCAGCATGAAAAACAGACCAGAGGGCTGGGAAATCAGGACAGGCTGCTTCTGGTTCTGGTTTTGCTGCTGCCAAGCTGAGCAAGTCTCAGGGCTCCCGTTTCCTCCCCTGTAAACAATGGCAGGGTGGGACCAGATTCCAGCTATTTCTCTTCAGATCTAAGACCTTGTGATTCCACAGACAGATAATACACTCCAGGGTCCCATTCCAGGACCACAGCCTCCTACCTCTGCAGCTCACTCATCTCCCTGCTTTCATGTAGACCTACTCTTCTCTTTGGGTACACTGAAAACTTTGTATCTTTTTAAAAAATCAAAACAGTAGTACAGGCCTGGTGCAGTGGCTCAGGTCCATAATCTCAGCACTTTGGGAGGCTGAGGAGAGCGGATCACTTAAAGTCAGAAGTTAAGAGACCAGCCTGGCCAACACAGTGAAACTTGGTCTCTACTAAAAATACAAACAAATTGGCTGGGCATGGTGGTGTGCCCTGTAATCCCGGCTACTCAGGAGGCTGAGGTAGGAGAATCACTTGAACCCAAGAGACCGGAGGCTGCAGTGAGCAGAGACTGCACCACTGCACTCCAGCCTGGGCAACAGACTGAGACTCTGTCTCAAAAAAAAAAAAAAATCAAACAGTACTTCCAAACAGTAGAAAATGTTTACAATTTTTTTAAAAAAAGTATCTTTGGCACCCTTCCTTAGTCCCCTCAGTAAAGAGATAAACATCACTGGTAGTTTTCTACCCCTGTAGTACCTTGTAGTGTAATTTTGCCTTAGCCTTATTCATCACAGACAGGTCATCTCCGGACATGGAATTCTCAGAACAAGGACACTCCTACCACCAAAATCCTACTGTTGAACCTTCTCCAGACTCCAGTACTATGACCCCTCTATTTCCCTTCTGTTCTCAGTCCTCTCTCATCCTTGCTTCCTTCCCTGCTGGCCTATGTGTAGCGATCCATCGCCTCAAACACAATCTAGCCAATACTCTCAGCGATCTGTCTCTTTTCTGCTGTCACAACCAATGGGCAAAACTTTCAACCCTGGATCAATCTAACATCTGCCTGCTGTGCCCCTGACCCTGGCTACTGTACCCTACTGGAGGGAAGGGAGAAAAGTCACAAAAGAACAGGATTGGACCACTGCAAAATCATGGTCTCTATCTTGGCTGGGCCTGTGATGCTACCCTGAAAATCTTCTATCTCCACCTTTGCTTCATTCTATTTTCTACACCTTCCTCAAGTCTACTTGATCACCACCTCCCTTATGCTCAGCAGACAATCAGAAGAGAACTTTCAACTATCCCTACCCTCTTCCCCTCTCCCTGCTGACAAAAATATCTGCAACACACACACCCGCCTGTACCCTTTCCCAGACCTCCACCTTGATGGAAGGGGTTTCCTTTTCCCTGTGCTCTGGAGCTCTTCTCAGTCTCCTCTCGTATAAATTATTTCCCCTTTTCCCAAAGCCTTCAGATTATTTCTTTCAGCTCTCATCAGCATTAAAATGTTTGCAATCTTCCTGGTCTCAACTGCATGTCACTTCAAACACTCACTGTTTCTTTTGCCTTCCTGCCACAAAGACACTCTAGAGGAAATGTAGCCTAGGCAGCTAAGGACCTGAACTCCAAAGGAAGACAGATCTGGATCAAAATCTTGGTTCTAACACTTTCTAGCTGCAGGCCTTCCCTAGGCAAGTTATTTACCCTCTCTAAGCTGCAGTTTCCTCAACTGTAAAATGGGGGTCCATAATACCTATATAACTGGGCTGCTGGGAAGGTTAAATGAGTTAACACATGTAAAGTGCTTAGCTCAGGGCCTGGCACATGGTAAGTGCTCATGATGTTGGTTATGCTTAGTATTCTCTTCGTAGCTGCTTCCTTACAACCTATCTATTCCTCAATCCACTATAATCTGGCTTCCTTCACCACCACTTCTCTCAAAATGGCTTCACCAAAGTCCTGTGGTTCTGTAACCAAATTCAAGGGACTCTTTTCAATTCATTCATTCATTCGACAGTAATTTACTGAATGCTTACTATGTGCCAGGGGACACATAGTAAGTGCTGGGGATACAGCAGTGGTCAAAACAGACAAAAATCCCTGCTGTCAGAGAGCTCATAGAAACCACTCACTCCTTCTGGGACCTCTTGACAGCATCGGACATCCCTGACCTTCTTGAAACTAAACTCCCTTAGCTTAGGGGACAGTGCTCTCTTGGTTTTCCTTCTAACTCCTTGAATATGCTTCTTCATTCTACTTCTCCTTCACCAACCCCAATGTGCTAGTGTTACCCAGGGTGTCCAAGGCTCCAAACTTCTCTTTTTCCCTTCCCTTACACTCTCCCTAGACAATGCCATCCACTCCCACAGCAGGCCAATGACTCCCAAATCTATCTTTCCAAGCCAGCTCTTCTTCTGGAGCTCTAGACTTGTATGCCTCCACGCAAATGTCTCAAACGCCACTTGAATCTTCAACACAAGACTAACCTAACTCTTCATTCCTCCTCCTGGCTGATCCTCTCTCTCACTTTGATAACAGCCCCATCTATTTACCTACACCAGAAATCTCCTTCTTCTACACCTTCCATCTCACTGAGTAGATCACAAGTTCATTAACTCAAAATAACATTCACAGACTGTCTGCTAGCTCAAACATTGTGTTAAGCACTGAGATTACAACAGTAAAAAGACTTCTTAAAAGTCTTACAATTACACAATACTTACAATCTCTTAACACATCACCATTTTCCCAACCCCACTGGGCCAAAGCCTTAATTCGGCCTCTTGTAATTTCTCACCTGGATGACTATAAAAAAATCTCCCAGGCAATCTTCCCCTGCCTCCAGGAATACCCATGTCAATCTACTATCCTCAGGGATATTAGAATATGAAGATAGGAGCATGACAATCTCTGCTTAAAATCTTCCAATGGCTCCCACAGCTTTCAGAATCAAGTCCAGAATTCACTGGGTAATCATAAGAAAATGCCTTGTCTTTTTCTGCTCCTGTGCAGGAACTCTCACAATGAACAATGAACTCTGTCCTGAAAATGCCATATTTTCTCCATATTTTTCTTTGCACATATTGCTTCCTCCAATTGAAACAAACTTTGCCTTCCCTCCACATCTCTCCCAATTAAGAAACAGCTCTGTTTTCCTTTTAGGAAATTTTTCTGTTATTTCCCTGCCCTTTCCTAAGAGACCCTCCTATGTAATCATGCAGCAAGGTATACACACACTTTTCAAAACACTTATCTTAAGATATGCTGTTTATTTGTCTAGCTCCTCACCTAGGTTGTGAGTTCCTCAACAGGAGGGACCAATCTCAGTGTCTCTGTATTCCCAGTGCCTGACACACGGCAGTCATTCAATACATGTTTGCTGAAAAAATGAATGATGTTGGAATTTACAAAATGCATATTTAATGTTATGATTGTGCTATGTGACAATCAGGCATAAATAGCAAGTAGTTAATGTAGAGATTACTTTTATATCCTCAAACCTCGTATTTCTGAAATCCTGAGACTGGGGTGGGCGATGCTAAGACACCCAGACTTACACAAACTGCCTTTTCAGACACTGCTCTGAAGACCTCTGGATCCATAAATTCCAAGATTTAGGTCTTTCCACTTCTCTGAAAGGAAGAACTCATTGCTGTATTAGGGTAACTAATAACTATTAGGGTAACCTGGAAACTATCAATCTTTACCTCAGTGCAAAATAGCCTTTCCCTCCACTACCCCTGTTCCCTCCTGAATCAAAACAGTTCTATCGTATCAATGTGTTTGATTCACAGAATCCTAGCAGTATGTAAAAAAAAACACATTGGTTTCGGTTATAAAGTGGTACTTGATTTTGCTTCTGGATTGGAAACTAAGAAAGGCAACCCAGGCTTGGCCACCTTCCCACTCTTTAATGTCTACTCTGCCCCCATATCCCCTGGTACCCTCCTAGGCTGGTGCCAAAGTTTGTTCCCATGCCCACTTTGTTCTCTTCCCCCTCTCACCTTTATAAACATCATATCCAGGTTTCACCTCCCCCATATTCAGCCTAATAAAAGCCCATTATATCATTCACTTCCCACTCATTTCTTCATTCTAACCAAGATATATTGAGCATTTAATGTGCATTAGGAACTGTGCTAGGTGCTGGGGCAGTTAAAAAGAAAAATAAGCCCTGGTCCCTGCCCTTGAGGAGATCACAATCTAGCAGGAGAGATAAATACAAACAATGATCACAAACATTGTGATAAGGGCTTTGGTAGATTTAATAGCCATGTCCAGCAAAGGTGGAAGGCTTGACATTGAAGGGGACCTCTGAGTGGGATCTTGAACACTGAATTGGTATTCACCAAGCTACCAAGAGGAGAAAAGGTATTCCAAGCCTGGGAAGTGAACTGGTGTGGCTAGGAGAGAAGTCAAGGCCAACCTTGTCAAACTTCTTATCCCAACAAAGTGGGAGTCTGTGAAGCCAGCTGCCCTGAGCTGGGGCCTCCTCCTTAGTGCTGCTGAATTCAGTCTAGATCATGGTACCTCCTCCTGCAAGTCCCAAGATTCTTCACCCTCCACAGACTACTAATACCTACTTGGAAGTATCACTCTCTCCAGCCCACCGGTGAATCCTGAATGTTCTTCCTTCCTCTCATTCCCATCACATATTTTTTGGGTAAAAGCTGCACTTTTTTTTTTTTTTTTTTTTTTGGGAAAAGTTGTAGTTAAAAATTTTCTATTTCCCCCTACTTTTAAAACTGATCTGCCCCTCCCAATCCTATCCCCACTGGAAAGAGAACATCTCCCTAAAATTCTAGATCTCAAGAGATAACTTTAGTTATAACAGTTTGCACAATTTTCCAATTTTTTGTAAATACATAAATTTATTAATTTTTAAAGTAAAAATGGGCCTGGGCACGGTGGTTCACACTTGTAACCCCAGCACTTTGGGAAGCTGAAGCAGGTGGATCACTTGAGTTCAAGCGTTTGAGCCCAGCCTGGTCAACATGGCGAAACCTTGTCTCTACTAAAAATACAAAAATTAGCTAGGCATGGTGGCAGGTGCCTGTAATTCCAGTTACTTGGGAGGCTGAGGCAGGAGAATTACTTGAACCTGGGAGGTGGCAGTTGCAGTGAGCCGAGCGATCATGCTACTGCACTCCAGCCTGGGTGATAGAGCGAGACTGTCTCAAAAAAACCCAAAAACAAAAAACAAAAACAAAAATGGGATCCTAATACTATTAGTTTGTAACTTTTTTCCCCTTACCAAAATGAGCTGTAGATCTGTTAATGTCAATATACATATAGATCTACATCCTTATTTATAAATGTTGAATAGAATTCCAATGATGAGATATACATTAACTTACCTAACTTCTCTTCTGTTTATGGACATTTATTCTAAGTTTTTAGTATTATAAACAATGCTCTAGTAAACAAATATTCATATATATGTATATAAGCAATTGTGAAAGATATCTGTAGGATAAATTCTTGGAGGTGGAAATGCTAGGCCACAGATATGAAAGTTTTGGTTTTGATACTGCCAAATTTCTCTTCCAAGTTACTGTACTGACTTATACCCAAATCGACATATATGGGCCCATTGCTCCACATCTTTCCAACACTAGACCATCTCAATTCTTTTTCACCGTTGCCAGCTGGATTTGAAAAAACAAACACAGGCCGGGCGCAGTGGCTCACGCCTGTAATCCCAGCACTTTGGGAGGCCAAGACAGGCGGATCATGAGGTCAAGAGATCAAGACCATCCTGGCTAACATGGTGAAACCCTGTCTCTACTAAAAATACACAAAAAAATTACCTGGGCTTGGTGGCGGGTGCCTGTAGTCCCAGCTACCTGGGAAGCTGAGGCAGGAGAATGGCATGAACCCAGGAGGCAGAGCTTGCAGTGAGCTGAGATCGCACCACTGCACTCCAGCCTGGGTGACTGAGCAAGACTCCGTCTCAAACAAACAAACAAACAAACAAAAAGACAAAAAACAAAAAAAAAATTGTTTCAATTTCAATTTGTATTTTTTTAATCTTAAGTTTTAATTTTTTTTTTTTTTTTGAGACAGCGCCTTGCTCTGTCACCCAGGCTGGAGTGCAGTGGCACCATTATAGCTCACTGCAGCCTCAATCTCCTAGGCTCAAGTGATCCTCCTGCCTCAGCCTCCCAGACAGCTAAGACTACAGGCGTGTACCAGCATGTCAGGCTAATTTTTATTTTTATTTTTTTGTAGAGACAGGGTCTCTCTATGCTGCCCAGGCTGGTCTTGAACTCCTGGCCTCAAGTCTTTCTTTGTACCTACTAGCCAAATTCTTTACTTTTTAAAGTTATTTTTCTTGGTCAGGCGCAGTGGCTCACACCTGTAATCCCAGCACTTTGGGATGCCGAGGTGGGCGGATCACAAGGTCAGGAGATTGAGACCATCCCGGCTAACATGGTGAAACCCTGTCTCTACTAATACAAAAAAAAATTAGCCAGGCGTGGTGGCCGGTGACTGTAGTTTCAGCTACTCGGGAGGCTGAGGCAGGAGAATGGCGTGAACCTGGGAGGCGGAGCTTGCAGTGAGCTGAGATTGCACCATTGCACTCCAGCCTGGGCGACAGAGCGAGAATCTGTCTCGGGGGTGGGGGGGAAGTTATTTTTCTTTTATTGACTTGTTACAAATATCTGCCTCATTTTATCCTTTATTTTTTAACCTTATGCTTTCTTTTGCTTTAATTTTTATGCAGTCAAAGCTATGACTCTTTTCCTTTATGGTCTCTTTGTTTGCTCACTTAGAAAGGCCTCCTCTACCCCTAAAATTTTAATAATAGTTTCCTTCATTTCTGCCTAACACTTGGTCTTTCATCTTTAGATCTTTAATACCTGGAATTTACTTTTGAGTTTGATATGAGGTAAAGAATTTTTTTTTCCCAATTGGATAACCAGTTATCCTCACGTATTTATTGACTAATATATTTTTTCACTTTTGATTGGAAATACTTCTTTGATCATATATTAAATTCCCACATACATACACATGCTTGCTTGCCTCTGGAATCTATTTTCTTGGCAATCTTATTGCCAGGGAAATCCACCATGTCATATCTCTACCATATTTTGTCACTTTGCCCAATATATAACCCCCTTTGCTCACTTCTGGTCCTGTACTTCTATTCTTATACATGTTGCTTCCTCTTCTCTACCAGACCACCGGTACTACATATCATTCACCTTGTAAACCCTCTGAGATCTTATTGTGTAGTTATTTAATTACTCAACTTCTTCTACTTCCTCCCTAACTGAAGCCTGGCTCTCCCCAGGAATACCACACACCACTTCCCCTACAACATGCTCTGAGAGGCAGCCACCTCCCACATCACAGGGTTGAGATATAGGGCTGCTTCTGGGTCATCCATTCCACCGCCACCAAGTAATAAAACACCTTTCTTCTGTGGTTCATGTCACCCAGCTGTTAAATTTCTAGCTCTCCTTGTTACAACCCTCTGCAGCTTCCTGATCACTTCTTTATTCACTTTTTTTTTTTTTTTTTTTTTTTTGAGATGGAGTCCTACTCCATTGCCCAGGCTGGGGTGCAGTGGCACGATCTCGGCTCACTGCAATCTCCACCTCCCAGGCTCAAGTGATCCTTCTACCTCAGCCTCCTAAATAGCTGGGATTACAGGTGTGCACCACCACACCTGGCTAATTTTTGTATGTTTACAAATTAGACGGGGTTTCACCACATTAGCCAAGCTGGTCTCGAACTCCTGACCTCAAGTGATCCAACTGCCTCAGCCTCCCAAAGTGCTGGGATTACAGGTATTAGCCACTGCACCTGACCTTATTTACTTAATACTTTGGATCCTGGTGCCCAGTATTCCTCTCCACTCCAAAGCTGGCTATTATCCTAGATGATTTTAACACCCAAGAGGAAGAACTAACCCATGTTCTGGCTTAGCAGTCATCCAACAACATCCTCCTCTTCCTCAACCACCCTCCTATGGTTGCCTTTTGGACCTTCTTCTCCTCGGGAAGTGTTCAAACTCATTCCCCCAAGCTCTAGTACTACATAGCTAACTGCTTGCTAGATACCTCATAGTCAACACGTCAAAATCAAATTTACTTTTCATGATTCTCACTCTACCTCTCAACCTCTTCATCAATTTCGCTTTTTTTTTTTTGTTTGTTTGAGACGGAGTTTTGCTCCTGTTGCCCAGGCTGGAGTGCAGTGGCACAATCTTGGCTCACCACAACCTCTGCCTCCTGGATTCAAGCGATTCTCCTGCCTCAGCCTCCGGAGTAGCTGGGATTACAGGCATGCGCCACCATGCCCAGCTAATTTTGTATTTTTAGTAGAGATGGGGGTTTCTCCACGTTGGTCAGACTGGTCTTGAACTCCCGACCTCAGGTGATCCGCCCGCCTCAGCCTCCCAAAGTGCTGGAATTACAGGCATGAGCCACCACGACTGGCCAATTTAGCTCTCTTTTTACTCCTTCCCTTCCTCTCCTACTATTTTCCCTATCTTTGTTAATGGCAGCACAAGTGAACGAGAGCCAACATTCAAACCGCTAAGTCAGAAATCTGGGAGTCATCCTCAGCACCCTTTCCCTCCAGCCTAACTCCCACTTCCAAGCAGCCATCTCCTAAATCTCTCTTCAGTCTTTCTAGTTTTCTCTGTCCTTACAGCCATCAACCCAACTTCAGCCACTATTCTCTTATTTAGATCACTATTGGCAGCCTTTTAACTGGGTTTCCTGCCTCTAATCCCACTCTACAGCAAGCCCCAATGTAGCCAGAGTTTAGTCACATCACTTATCCTGTTGACTGCACTTTACTGGCCTTCTTTGACCTTAGGATAAAGCTCCATTCCTTACCAGGGCTTATTAGGTCATTTCATGACCTTTCCATCTATCTCCTCTTTAGCTTCAGAACTTGCTGATCCACCCTAGAGTTGTGTATTTCAGCTAGACACCTTGAGTTCCTTGAATATGGCATGAAGGCTTCTCGCCTGTAGGCCTTTTCCACGTGCAGTTCCTTCTATGTGGAATACTATCTTCACCCCCACCAACTTCTACTTTTAGACCTCCTTCAACAGCTCTCTAGGAAAGTCTTTTCAATATGCACCTTCTCCTTTCCCCTCCACACACTTAGGTCGGGTGTTCCTCTTCTCCACTCCCAAAGTACTTTGTGCTTCAGTTATTATAGAAAAATATCACACCCTGTCTGTCTGTATCCCCACTTCCAGGAACTGTAAATACTTTAAGGACAGGGCAGTTCAACTTAATATTCCTTGGACGTAGTACTATTGACGATTAAAGTTACCTAATAAATACTACTTGTACTAAGAATAGATGCGAAGAAGGAAGAAATGCTACTGGAATCTGGTACCAATGGGCCAGGGATCAAAATATTCATAACCTGAGTGCTATTGAGTAACTAGATGTTAGAAGTTATTACCTATTTGAAGTAATTAATGCTAAGATATGATTAGAGCTTAATCCTGCCAGAGGCCAGTAGTTTTCCAAATTGCTAACTGGATTGACAAAGGCGTGTATGAGTATGCCACAAGACTGTACAGTGACAGGAGCAAAATTTATGTATACTGGAATTTCTGCTCCACCCCTACAAACTGTGTAACCCTGGGCATGTTACTTAGCTTCTATGTCTCCATTCTCAAAGATTCAGATAACACTGACCTCACAGAGCTGTTATGAAGATGAAAGGGCAATAACATACATCAAGTGCCAGACAATAAATGCTAGTTTCCTTCCATGTTCTACTACCCTTTTCCCAATAAGACAGTTTTGCCCCAGCAAACCTCGATTCTCTCATTTGGCCAGAGGAGTCCTGGGGTAGGGTCTCCTATGGCAAAGCCACACTCTAGGAGCAGCTTCCCTGAAGGGTTTTTCATGAGCCTCTTATAGGAGACTGAAGGCTTCACTCTTGTGAGATCCCATTCTGTATGTGAACAGGTGACACTTCAACATACAAAAGCGACATAGCCTTAGAACTCTGAATCTCCCCCAACCTAGGACTGCAGCTCCAGGCAAAACAACAAAGCCACTAATGTGGAATCCTAGTTACAACAAGGACAAGGTTGAACAAACAGTACAGTAGTTAAACTGTTCATGTATAACACAGTGTATCTGGTAAGTCATCCCCCTTACCCCCTCAATCCGAAGAGTTTTACAAAAGAAGGGGAAGGCTGCTTAACAGGTGACAAGCTGACAAGCACCCATACGTCCTGCATTTGAGTATACACTTCCACAGGAAGGAGCTCCACACCACACCCAAGCCTAACCAGCTTCAAGATGTGGACACAACAATAGCATACCAAAGTTGGCTGGGGATCAGGGCTGAGTGTGTGGCCAGGAAGCTTAAGCAAATGCCAAAGCTTAAAACAGGAACAAAGGACAAGAAGAGAGAAGACTGAAGTTCCTGACCCAATAATGGGTTTTGTTCATTACAACCAGGAATAGAGAAGAAAATAGAATTCATTTTGGTATTACAATAGACTGTGAACATGTAAACCTTGAGACAGCTCACACCACAGAAAACTCTTCAAACATACACCTCTCTGACCCCTACGGACCCAACCTCCTTTCTTCCACTGACTTTGTTGTCACTGGCTCCACAAAGGTTGTGGAACCTCCTGAGGATGATGCAAATTGATTCTATTTTATCACTTATTTTCAGGGCCAGGAGAAGAAATTTAGGAAACTGCAGAAACATAAGAGTGACCCTTCTTTTGTTTTTGTTTCCGGGTTTTTGTTTGTTTATTTGTTTGTTTGCTTTTTTTGAGACAAGGTCTGGCTCTGTTGTCCAGGCTGGAGTGCAATGACACGATCTTGGCTAACTGCAACCTCCACCTCCTGAGCTCAAGCCATCCTTCTACCTCAGCCTCCGGAGTAGCTGGGACTACAGGCATGAGACACCATGCCCAGTTTTATTTCTTAAAAGAAGTACTGGTAAGGCAGTAAAACTCCTTTCCCTCTATATAATCAACAGGAAAGGGATTGAGGCTTATGCCTTTAACAGGCTTAAGAAACAGACAACATGCTCTAGCATGAGATTGTTAAAAACAAACAAACAACAACAAAACAACAGGTATCCATCGTCAAAAACCTTCCAATGCTATGCTTCTTGCTTCTGTTTGGACGTAAGGAACTGGGGTAGAAGGAAATGGAAGGAAGGGCATCTCTGGGGCTCGGACTTTTAATTTTTATTGTTTTATTTTTAAAATCACCAAGTTCTTCCCACTATTATAGCCTCCTTCAAAGACTGAAAAAACATAACTATTTTCTTGTTATCCTTAGAAATGTCTGGAAGGTAGGCAGAGTTTAAAAAAAAAAAAAGAAGGAAGTAGCAGCAACAGCTTGGAAATTAGGCAATTAGTCTGAAGGCACATACTTAAGGAGTTAATAAACACTTTCTTGGCTGACTCCTCAATAAATCATGTTCCAGACCCTGATACACGTATACTGTGTTCAAACAGAATATCCAAGGCAGGGGAATACCTACAGCTCATGGAAATAAAACTCGAATTTTTTATAAACCAGGGCTAGGCTACCCACATACACCTTGATCAAGTTTAGCTTCTTGGACTCAGTACTATCCAGGGATACTGGAAAAGTATCATACTTCAGGTAATAAATGGTGGCTCACACCTGTAATCTCAGCACTCTGGGAGGCCGAGGCAAGAGGATCGCTTGAAGCCAGCGGGGTTCAAGACCAGCCTGGGCGATATACTAAGACCCCCATCTCTACAAAATGTAAAAAATAAAAAAAATTAGCTGGGTGCAGTGGCATGCGCCTGTAGTCCTAGCTATTCATGAGTGAGGCGGGAAGATTGCTTGAGTCCTGGAGTTCGAGGTTGCAGTAAGCCACGATCACGCCACTGCACTCCAGTCTGAATGACAGAGAAAGACCTGTTTCTTTAAAAAAAAAAAAAAGAAAGAAAGAAAGAAAAGAAAAGAAAAAAACAGGGCTGTGAGAAGACTGCGGGCCAAGCTAATCTAGGCCCTGGGATTCAAAATCAAATACGACACTTATTTTGCCCTTCAACTAAAAACTGTGCTTCTGCTCTCACCTTCTTTCTAAAGAGAATTTATTCATCACTGTATTTCTCCTATGTATCCCTCTGTTCTCCACATACCCCTTCACAAGAAAAGTAATTCTACTACAAAACCTTCTTCCCATGTTGTTTTCTTCCTCTTTGCTTTCAAAACAATAAACTTAGTGGCAACCATGCCTTTGGCAGGAATATGCCTTGTCTTTGCCGTGGGAAAGGTTAAAGTATACTTAGCCACTAGCCTAATTAAAGTGGAGAGAACTAATCAGCATTATTCTTTCTCCCCAGCCCAGCTGCCTGACCTTATCTGTTTCCCTCCTACACGCAATCCCAATGCATCTCCCACTGTGTGCTGAGTTAAGAGCAGCACAAGTTGGGATCACACAATAAGCAGCACAGTGTGATTATCCTTTGCCCAGAATCACACACTTACACTCCAAATTGGAAACCTGAAAGGAAGGCAATCCTCAATGAAAAACTGCAAATCATATCTTTCTGATGATCTTCTCAGACCTGTAATCCCAACACTTTGGGTGGCTGAAGCAGGCAGACTGGGTGAGCCCAGGGGTTTGAGATCAGCTGGGGCAACACGGTGGGACTCCATCTCTACAAAAATTAGCTGTGCACCTGGAGTCCAAGCTACTCAGGAGACTGAGATGGGAGAACAGCTTGAGCCTCAGAGGTCGAGGCTGCAGTGGGCTGTGTTTGTGCCACTGCACTCCAGCCTGGGTGACAAAACAAGACCCTGTCTCTAAAAGAAAAAAAGAAAAGAAAGAAAACAAAACCCAAACCCATAAAGCCTTCTTACAAATATTTACACAAAGTAGCTCTTTTTTTTTTTTTTTTTTTTTTTTTTGAGACGGAGTCTCACTGTGTCTCCCAGGCTGGAGTGCAGTGGCGCGATCTCGGCTCACTGCAAGCTCCGCCCCCCGGGTTCACGCCATTCTCCCGTCTCAGCCTCCCGAGTAGCTGGGACTACAGGCGCCCGCTACCGCGCCCGGCTAGGTTTTTGTATTTTTAGTAGAGACGGGGTTTCACCATGTTAGCCAGGATAGTCTCGATCTCCTGACCTTGTGATCCACCCGCCTCGGCCTCCCAAAGTGCTGGGATTACAGGCTTGAGCCACCGCGCCCGGCCACAAAGTAGCTCTTTAACGTTAATATATTCTACAAATAATAACTACATATCTACAACGTTCCAGATATAGAAGAAAAGGCCAAAGAAGGTATTTTAGGAGAGCCAGATTATACTGAACTATGCCACTTATTAACCCAGTCACTTCTTTCATATCTGAAGATGAGCAAATCAAATATTTATAAAAGCTGTAGAAGGATACAGATTCTCATATAATCATCTTCCATTCCAGAATAAAAGGGCTGGAGAAGGGAAGGAGGATTATTCTGTTCAAGGACAATGGCATCCTCAGCCACTCATAGAGATGTGCAGGTGAACATCAGACCAGGATGGGAACCTTATAATATCTATGATATACTATGGCTTCTATCAATCAGTTTCAGGAAAAGCAAAGAAGAATGGCCAGTCACAGTGGCTCATACCTGTAATCCTGAAGTGGGCAGATCACATGAGGCCAGAAGTTCGAAAGCAGCCTGGCCAACGTGGTGAAACCCCGTCGCTACTAAAGCCCGTCTCTACTAAAAAATAAAAAATTAGCCAGGCATGGTGGTGGGCGCTTGTAATCCCAGCTACTTGGGAGGCTGAGGCAAGACAATCGCTTGAACCCAGGAGGTGGAGGTTGCAGTGAGTCAAAATCACGCCACTGCATTCCAGCCTGGGCAACAGAGCAAGACTCCCTCTCAAAAAAAAAAAAAAAAAAAAAAGAAAAAGAAAAAAAAATGCAGTCAAATGGCAGAAACAGACTTAGCCACTTTACTTGGAAAAATCTGGGCTTTATCAGCTCCATCAATCACCATGCTCCACACCATGCTTATTAAGTGTCTGGAGCAACATTAGATGGGTGCCATTCCAAATTCCAAATGATCACATCTTTGCTTTGCAAACAGGATGTGGCTTAATAATCACACAGGGAACTAGATTCATTCAAGTATCTAGTTCCTAAAACAAGTCTATTTAACAGGTTCAACAACATGCAACACACACCCTCCAACTGGTAGAAACACCTTTCAATGACAAAGAAAGGTGGCAAATACTAAACACCCTCACAGAACATTTAGCAACTGGTGGGACTAACCCTTGAAGGTGAATTCAAAATAGAACTGAACCTCAATACCAGACTTGTTTTCCAGAAAAGGGAGTATGAATTCTTAGTTTCAGGTTTAGATCAAAACCAGAAGTTGCACTGCTTAATGAAAAACACTGGGTCGGCCAGGGGGGCTCATTCCACCCTGTAATCCCAGGACTTTGGTAGGCCAAGGCAAGGGGATCACTTGAGCTCAGGAATTGGAGACCAGCTTGGGCAACATGGTGAAACCCTGTCTACAAAAAATACAAAAATTAGCCAGGTGTGGTGGCATGCTCCTGTGGTCCCAGCTACTCAAGGGGCTGAGGTGGGAGGATCGCTTGAGACCGGGAGGCAGAGGTTGCAGTGAGCCAAGACTGTGTCACTGCACTCTAGCCTGGGTGACTAAGCAAGACTGTCTCAAAAAAAACAAAAACAAACAAACAAAACCCACTGGCCCAGAACCTACAATTAAGCTGTTTGGAGGAAGAGGACAGAAATCTGTTAGTTAAGATTTAACCTGCATATGTTGCCTTCTTTACTAAAATCAGACTCATAAAGGAATGTATTCTGGCTTCAGCCTTGTTGGTACTGCTTTCCCTCTATTTGCTTCCCATGCTATTGCTTCATCCTTGTTTCTGCAGAAGTAGGATTCTAGCTTAAAGTCACCTAAAAGCCTCCACAGGAAACTATGTTCCAAAGGGAAGACTCCATGGGAAGAACAATAGAGAAAGAAGTTACTTTTAAGTCTTTAGTAATGTTCACCCAACCCAGTCTTCTTTTTCTCTCAAAGGACAAGAACCCTCAACTAATAATGCAAATGAACTTACAGGAAGGTAATATATGGAAATAAACATCTTATTGAATTTATCTGGCTCTAAATCTCTTTCGTTAGGGAATTTATAGTATTTCATTGTCTCACAATCTCTCCATTTCTATCTACTTGATTAAACTATGGTACCATAGCAATGGAGGTGAAGGCCTAATTTAGTAGTATAGGAATTAGGCAAGGCGCGGTGGCTCATGCCCATAATCCCAGCACTTTGGGAGGCCAAGGCGGGTGGATCACTTGAGGCCAGGAGTTCGAGACCAGCCTGGCCAACATGGTGAAACCCCATCTCTACTAAAAATATAAAAATTAGCTGGGCATGGTGGCGAACACCTGTAGTCCCAGCTACGCGGGAGGCTGGCGCAGGAGAATCGCTTGAACCCAGGAGGCGGAGGTTGCAGTGAGCTGAGATCATATCACTGCACTCAGCCTCAGTGTATGCTGAGTGATAAAGCAAGACTCCATCTCAAACAAAAAAAAAAAAAAAAAAAAAAGGCCAGGCGCGGTGGCTCAAGCCTGTAATCCCAGCACTTTGGGAGGCCGAGACAGGCGGATCACGAGGTCAGGAGATCGAGACCATCCTGGCTAACATGGTGAAACCCCGTCTCTACTAAAAAAATACAAAAAACTAGCCGGGCGAGATCTGGCCACTGCACTCCAGCCTGGGCAACAGAGCGAGACTCCATCTCAAAAAAAAAAAAAAAAAAAAAAAGGAAAGGAATTATTCTCATGTATATAGTATTAGTAAACAACCTACAAAGCTTTTGAGCATCTTATAATTCACTGTGTACCACTGTTTCATATTTTCATGTTTCCGCAATTGAACTATAGAGTCTAGGGCTAGGTCTTAAGACTTTTCTCGTAACCTTCAGAGTGCCCAGCACTGGGATTGACACATAGCAGTTAGAAGGATCTTTTTTTTCCCCCATAAACCAGGCTCAAACTCTTCTATAACCCAAATCAACATATTCTGAGTGCCAATCTTGTGTAAGGCTCTCTATTATTTGTCATGCAGGATTCAGAGGAAAATGTGATCTACCACACTCAAGAGCAGGCCTCTTATCCTCTCCAGCTTAATGCATTTTACCAGTTAAGGACTACTCTGATGCTGAGATTGTACTTCTTTCCCTAAATCAAATGTCACGTGTTTAATTAAATGCTTTTAATTCTAGATATCAAATGATAACTTTTGTGAAGTAATTTAAACACACTTGAAACATCATATAAAATATTACTATATGACTCAACTGTAAATGTGGCTCCCACCCCCATAACATCTATACAATATAACCAAAGAGCTAGATTCCAGGAGATTATCAAGAAACTTCTAAATTTTGAACCCATGCAGCAGAATTGTATTCCTTTACATTGTTGACTCGACTTATACATGTGCTGTGGAATAATTATCCTCAAATGCAATTTTCAGTACTGATTACATAGCTGCCTAAAAGAAAACTGTTAGCCCCTTCCATTTTATATCAAACCAATGTCTAAAGTGCTCTTGACCTCTTTAACCCCACATTTTCCCCACCCTCATCCCTCCTCAATCCCCAGAACCCACTCATCACATCCACTAGACCTGAAATTTGAGCTCAATCATAACTCTTTGTGTCTCTGCTCAAGCCCTTCTTCCTGCCTGGAATACGCTCTTTTCAGTCCCGGCTAATTACATCCACCACCCCATTCCAAGTAGCCGCTGGAAATTCACTTCCTTATGTTCTATGACTTCTTTCACAGTTTATACTTGTCTTGTTTTGGGGGGAGGGGTTGCTTTTTTGAGACGGAGTCTCGCTCTGCTGCCCAGGCTGGAGTGCAGTGGCGCGATCTCGGCTCATGACAACCTCCACCTCCTGGGTTCAAGCGATTCTCCCGCCTTAGCACCCTGAGTAGCTGGGACTACAGGCGCGCACCACCACGCCCGGCTAATTTTTTGTATTTTTGGTAGAGACGTGGTTTCACGGTGTTGGTCAGGCTGGTCTCGAACTCCTGACCTCGTGATCCGCCCACCAAACATTCTCTGTGCCAGACACTTGTATGTAACCTTGCATAGTTCTTGTATTATGTCTCCCCAATTTTGAGTGTTTTCTCTGGTCTCCTCTACCCAGCCCTTGGCCACAGCCTCACTAGGACCCTGGACAGCTTGAACACGGTCAGAAGGATCACCTAAGATTTTTGCTGGCACAGTATTTTCCATAAATTAATCTCCTGATTGAACCGTAGTCCTATAGTAGTTACCTTTGGATGTAAACCTAATACAGCTCGAGGAGGAAGTGGAGTGCTTGTGATCAGAGGGCTGGGCAAAAGCCCAGAGGGCGTCTCTGTAGCCCTGGGGGAGCTGTCCCCAGGCAGGCTCTCTCAGGGCCCGGGAACAGGGCGGGACAAGTTCGACTGACCTGTGCCGTAAGGACGGGGCCAAGACCCGGAACCGAAAAGCAGGTCACGATAGCGCTGGAAGGCCTCGTCGAGGACTGAGCAGCCAGGCTGCGCGGCGGAGCTGACATCGTACTGGAATTGAAAGTTGTTCGGATAAAGGACGTAGCGCTGGTCGGAGGTTTGGATGTTCTGAGGCCAGGGCCAGAGGGCGGTCGCCCGTCCTGCGAACGCTGCCGCCAGCAGCAGCGAAAACCAAAGCCTGGAGCTTGCCATGGCCCCCCGGTCTCCCCTCTCGGAGAGGCCTGGCCACGTGAGACCCTGGTCAGGTGAGCGGCGCCCGCGTGACTATCGGCGAATCACGTGACCAGAGGCCGCTCTGCGCCTGCGACCCCGGGAGGACCCACTCCCTGCCCTTTCACTTCCGGCCTGGACGTGAGGCTCCTGCTGCATGCAGCGGGTAGTGCCGGGCGTCGGCAACTGCTCGGCTCCCCAGACGCCTGTCGGGCCCAGTAGAACCGTAAATAACCGGCCACCCCTGCGGCCGTGCGGTGTCTGATGGAACTAGACAGCTCACCCGACTCGAGAAGCACGGGGTGGGGAGGCGAGGACGCAGGGCGAGCTGGAAAAGAAAGTTTCCCAGATGGCTCCAGGGTGAATCTTGAATGTTGTGATGGAGCTCGCCAGGCCTACTGGGAGGTAAAGGACTTCCCAGGCTGAAGTAAGTTCAGCAGCAGAAAAACGGAGGATTAAAACCACAAGTCGTTGTGATGTGAAATTTCGTGGGGCAAGAAAGGGCCGGAAGTGGGTAGTCTGCACGGCTCTGCTAGAGAGGGGATCACAAGATCACAAAAATGTGATCTACTTATGACTGGAAAAAATGTGTACTCTCAGAGCCAGCTCGAGGCATTCCATTGCCTCCGATATGAGCTCTTCCCTTCAAGATTGACTATAAATCTCTTAGCAACTCACATCCCCTTTCCCCAGACAAAACCCCACATACCCCGGTGTGTATTTACTGAAAGCAGTAAGATATTGCTGGGCCTTTGGGTGCAAGATGGAGAGTGCTCAAAGATAAGGACAGGGGCCTGGTCCTGCAGGGCCTTACATAGGAAGTCGAGGAATTTATTCTCTGAGCAATTGAAAATCATCCCGAAAGATCTGCATTTTAGAAATACCATGTTGAATAGTTGCATAAAAAACCAGTTAGGAGGCCCCTTTTTATTGGAGGTAGAGAATAAGGAGAGACTGAACTACAGAAGTAGGGAAGGAAAAGCGCTGTAGAGCCAAGAAATAGTGGGTATCCAGAAGAGAGGCTTGAGAAGTGATCAAGGAGAATTCCACAGTTATCAGAGACCCTGTCTTCCTTGTTCACCACTATGTTACCAGAACATAATACAAATAATGCTATTGTTATTGGGTGGCATTATTTAGTTAGTAGGTACTTTTTAAAATTTTTAAATTTAATTTTAGTATTAAAATACATGTAAAGATCAGGAAAATGAACTTTTAAAATTAAGGGCTTTCACTGGGCATGATAACACATCCCTGTAGTCCCAGCTACTCCCAGCTATTCAGGAGGCTAAGGCGGGAGGATCACTTGAACCAAGGAGTTCAAGTTTAGCCTGGGCAATATAGTGAAACCCTTTGTCAAAAACCAAGGGCTACTGAAATTGAAATCATGATAATTTATATGCAGCTTGTAGGTACCTAATTGCTAGTTATACATACATGGCTTTGATGGGAAATTAAACATTCTGACAATACAGAAATTCATCAAGCAATTTGTCTTTGATGGTTGATTATTCAAGAACAGAGCTTGTAGCAAAAAAAGCAGAAATTAGATCCCACAGTCATCAGGTTCAGATTCTAAGGCATGCATTCTTACACTAATTTCTTCTTTGCTCAAATCTTAATTTTCATCAGCATTAGTAAGTGTCTGGGTACTCTGCCAGTCAGGAGAGATGTTACCAAAGGTACAAAGGAAAAGGATTTGAAAAGTATTGTCAGAAGAGCCAAGTTCATAATCAGACCCACAGGATCAATAATTTGGGGGAGTGTTTAGAGCAGTTTCGAGGATGACAGCAGTAGATCGAAGTAGAATTTCAGGACTGAGCATATGCCAAGGCACCCTTTTATGTGATATTCAAACTGTACCAGAAGGGAGGAGTCATTTAAAAGAGTTACGCAAGATGAAAGAGCTAGATCCAAATAAAGACATTATAAAAATTACTAATGGGGCCGAGCATGGTGGATTACAGGGATTCAGTTATTTAATTATTACTGAAAGAGCTCTTTTAGACTTAATCAAATTTTTAAATCAAATATTCTTATGCATACATAAAAGTAAGTTACACAAGATAAATTTGTTGATCTTCCAAAATATCCCCCCTTACTATACACTAGAGTGGGGTTTTGGCATAATGGCAGACAAATAGATGGAATGGAATAGAGGGTCCAGGAAAAGAGCCATTTGATTATTACTCGATCTCAACAAAGACACCAATTTAATTTAGTGGGGAAAGCAAGTTATTTTCAATAAAAGGTGATAAAATAGATACCCCTATGTGGGGAAAATGAACTATGATCCCCTACCTCACAGCATACACAAACTTAATTAAAAATGGATCACAGGCTGGGGATGGTGGCTCACACCTGCAATTCCAGCACTGTGGGAGGCCAAGATGGGAGGATCACTTGAGCCCAGGAGTTCAAGACCAGCATGGATAATACAAGGAAACCTCACTTCTCTCTTTTTTTTTTTTTTTTTTTTTGAGATGGGGGTGGTTAATGGGTACAAAAAAAGTAGACTGAATAAGACGTACTATTCGAGAGCACAACAGGGTGACTATAGTCAATAATAGTTGTATATTTTAAAAGAACTTAAAAGAGTGTAACTGGATTGTTTACAACTCAAAGGATAAACGATTGAGAGTATGGATAACCCCATTCTCCATGATGTGCTTATTTCACATTGGACGCCTATATCAAAACATCTCATGTACCCCATAAATATATGCACCTACTATGTACCACAGAAACTTAAAATTAAAATTAGACTGGGCATGGTAGCTCATGCCTATAATCCCAACACTTTGGGAGGCTGAGGCGGGTGAATCACTTGAGGTCAGAAGTTTGAGACCAGCCTGGCCAACACGGTCAAACTCCATCTCTACTAAAAATACAAAAATTAGCGTGGTGGCAGGCACCTGTAATCCCAGCTACTTGGGAGGCTGAGGCAGGAGGGTCACTTGAACCCGGGAGGTGGAGGTTGCAGTGAGCCAAGATCACGCTACTGCACTCCAGCCTGGGTGGAGGTTCTATCTCAAAAAAAAATTAAATTTAAATTTAAAAAATGAATAAACAGTTTTTAACAATATGAACTATTTAAATTAGTATATATACAACATTGCCATCAATTTTGACAGTAAATGAATATCGAAAATAACATAATAAAGTATATAATATTTGATTGTTTATTTTTTCTTTATTAAAGGCAGCTTGTTAAATGAATAAAAACATGATTTAATTTTCATATCTATATCTTCTAATAAAATTAATTTACATATCAGAAAAATAATTGACTGTCAGACAATGTGCCCAGGTTTTTGGCTTATAAATTGGGGGATCAGAAAGCAGGAAATAAATAATTTGCCTCAGTAAGTCTTTTACAATGGAGGTGAACTTTGAATTGACTCCCAAAGCATGAGTTAGCCAGGCAGGGAAGGGGGGAGCATAGGCAAAGCACAGAGGTATGAAAGAGGATAACATATTGAACAAAGGGTTTATGGGGCTAGCAAAATAAAATGTGCCACGATTACCTCACTTCCTGGTCCTCTACCATACTCTCTTCTTTCTGCAATGCCTTTCCCACTTCCCAATCCCTCTGCCTACTTCAAGGTCTAAACTTATATTTTACCATCCTGGAAATCTCTGACTTCTCAAATCTGGGTAAGATCCCCCTCCGTGATCCCATAACTCTCTGAGTTAATCTCATGTATCTCAAAGTACAGTTGACCCTTGAACAACATGGGTTTGAACTGCCCTGGTCCATCTATACACAGATACTATGTAGCCAAAGGCAGATGGAAAACACAGTGTTCTTGCGATGCAAACCCCATGGGTATGGAGGACCATCTGCAGGACTTGAGTATGTGCAGAGTATATGCGGATTTTGGTATTCTTGGAAGGTTGGGGGCATGGGGGAGGCGGGTCCTGGAACCAATCCCTTGAGTATATTGGGGTATGGCTCTATTGTTATTGTTTGTCCATTTGTCTGTCTGTTCCACTACAGTAAAAGCTCCTGCAATCTCAAACTCCTGGGCTCAAGGGTCCTCCCATATCAGCCTCCCAAGTAGGTGGGACTACAGGCACATGCTACCATGCCAAGCTAATTTTTAAAGTTTTTGTAGAGATGGGTCTCCCTATGTTGCCCAGGCTGGTCTCAAACTCCTGGGCTCAAGCGATCCTCCTGCCTCAGGCTTCCAAAGTGCTGCGATTATAGGTGCTCCACTGGCCCAGCCATCCTGACACTTTTTAAACCCATTCCATTTCACATGCCTCTGCCTCTGCTTTACCCTGTTGCCTCCAAGCTCTTCCTGTCCTATCTCTAAATTTACAAAACTCGATGCAATTTATCAGTACTGAACATATACAATTTTATGTAGGGTTTCTAAAAATGTGTCCGGGGCCCAGTGTGGTGGCTTATGCCTGTAATCCCAGCACTTTGGGAGGCCGAGGCAGGGGGATTACTTGAGCCCAGGAGTTCGAGACCAACCTGGGCAACACAGGAAGACCCCATCTCTACCTCTACCCAAAAGAAAATGTGTCCAGTTTCTTTTTTAGCCCAATCCCCTCCTGTCTTCTAGTCTTATAATTATCCCAGTTATTCAGGTTTACTCACTAAGTCTTAGCTGACTTTCCTAAAACTAGACATACACCCCTTGCAATAACTGACTTTGTCCTATATCCATCCAATCCGAGGCTATAAATAGACATTTCTTTTCTTTTCTTGTTTGTAGAGACTTGCTGTACTTTTTAAAAATCTTGCTATATTGCCCAGACTGGTCTTGAACTCCTAGCCTCAAGCAATCCTCCCTCTTGGCCTCCCAAAGTGCTGGGATGACAGTTGTGAGCCACCACACCCAGCCAGACTTTTATTTATGGCCTGAATTTTTTACAAAGGTTTTTTTTGTGTGTCATAAAACTAGAAAAACTAGAGCCCCAGGGGAACTTTTGACGGATCTGAGCTAAAGGAGTGACAGTGGAAAGGAAGCTGTGGGACAAATGCAATAATATTTCAGACACGGAATAATGGAACTCAGCAGCTAACTGGGTGCTGTGGGAATGCGGACAAAGGAAAGGGGAGAGGAAAAGATGTGAGGGTGTACCAGCTTGGAAAGGAAAAGAGCATGACTTTAGTTATTCACTTAACGAGTATTTCTTTTTTCTTTCCTTTCTTTCTTTCTTTTTTTTTTTTTTTTTGAGACAGGATCTTTGTTGCCCTGACTGGAGTGTGCAGTGGCACCATCACAGCTCACTACATTTCCCCAGGGAATGATGATACACTGGCTCAGTACAAATGGAAGAGCAGATATTGGGAAAAGAGGATGAGCTCCGCGACATGCGGTTTTGAGGGATTTTTTTTTTTTTTTTTTTTTTGGAGATGGAGTCTTGCTCTGTCACCCAAGCTGGAGTGCAGTGGCACAACCTTGGCTCACTGCAACCTCCACCTCTCAGGTTCAAGCGATTCTCCTGTCTCAGCCTCCCAAGTAGCCGGGATTACAGGTGCATGCCACCACGCCTGGCTAATTTTTGTATTTTTAGTAGAGGTGGGGTTTCACCACATTGGCTGAGCTGGTCTCGAACTCCTGATCTCAGGTGATCCACCTGCCTTGGCCTCCCAAGGTGCTGGGCTTGCAGGCGTGAGCCACTGCCCCCAACCTGTTCTGAGGGATTTTAACTGACAATTAGGGTGTCCAGCAGAGCTGAGACTGGTGGCTCACCAGAGAGCTTTAAGAGTCATCTGCCCAGAGATAACAATTGAAATCCTGAAAATGCATGATACAGTCAAGGGAAAACGGGAAAAGGGAAAGATAGCTAAAAATTAGACGTAAAGACGAGAGAGGTTTGTCTCGTCTTTACTTGTGGAACCCAGACTATGGAATTACAATGGAGGGATTAACTCTGAGTGGGAGAATCAGAACAATCTTGATTTGCTAGTGGCTAGTAGAGTAGACTCAGATCAGAGGTGATGTTGATGAGGGGAAAGGCAAGAAAGGACCTTTTCAAGGTCTCCTCAATTCAGCCTCTACATCAGGGGTCCCCAGTCCCCAGGCCAGAGACTGGTACTGGTCTGTGGTCTGTTAGGAACTGAGCCTCACAGCAGGAGGTGATCAGAGGACCAGCGGGCATTACTGCTTGAGCTCCACCTCCTGTCAGATCAGAAGCAGCATTAGATTCTCATGGGAGGCCAGGCGCGGTGGCTCAAGCCTGTAATCCCAGCACTTTGAGAGGCCGAGACGGGCGGATCACGAGGTCAGGAGATCGAGACCATCCTGGCTAACACGGTGAAACCCCGTCTCTACTAAAAATACAAAAAATTAGCCGGGCGTGGTAGTGCGTGCCTGTAGTCCCAGCTACTCGGAGGCTGAGGCAGGAGAATAGCGTGAACCCAGGAGGCGGAGCTTGCAGTGAGCCAAGATGGTGCCACTGCACTCCAGCCTGGGCGACAAAGCGAGACTCCGTCTCGAAAAAAAAAAAAAAAGATTCTCATGGGAATAGGAATGCTATTGTGAACTCCACCTCCTGTCAGATCAGAAGTAGCATTAGATTCTCATGGGAGTAGGAATCCTATTGTGAACTGCATATGTGAGGGATCTAGGTTGCACACTCCTTATGAGAATCTAATGCCTGATGATCTGAGGTGGAACGGTTTCATCCCGAAACCATCCCAACTCATTCTCCCCCTCCCCACCACCCCCCCACTCATTCCACGAAAAACTGTCTTCCACAAAACCAGTTTCTGGTACCAAGAAAGTTGGGGACTGCTGCTCTATACTACTGTCAGAGTTTTATTTGTCTAAATTGTATTTCTGATCAAGTCATCTTCCTTCTCCGGAACTTTTAATGGCTATGGAATGCTATCAGGATTAAATCCACTGTTATGATCAGGGCCTTTTGCTTGCAAGGGATAGAGACTTATGTTATTTCAGAAAAACAAAAGTCTATGAAAGGGATATACAGAGCAAACCCAGAAAAGCACAAAACCAAATTTCAAAAAGAGCAGAAATCAAGGGCCTGGCTACTCTCTCATCTCCCTCTCTTTCTCAGTGTTCTTCTACTCCTCTCAGAATGTCTGATCAGTTTTCCTCTTTGTTTGTCAGCTACTTCAGCTGCCTTATAACCTCTGTTTCCTCCTGACTGGAGTGTTGCACAAGACACATAATGGCCACCTCAGCCCTACTCCATCTAATGTTTGAGCTCTAGGACCCTCTCATTCTCCCGTCTGTGCCAGTGGTGATCCTACTGTCCTCCAAAGCTCTATGCAAATCAAGATTGTTCTGATTCTCCCAGTCAGAGTTAACCCCTCCATTGTAATTCCATAGTCTGGGTTCCACAAGTACAGCTCTTACCACATCCAAACTCATGTTATGATTATTTATGCATGTTCAACACTCCCATGTATCTTGGAAGGCACATGCCATATCTTAGCTCTTTTGTTTTTGTTTTTTGAGATGAAGTCTTGCTCTGTCACCCAGGCTGGAGTGCAATGGCACCATATTGGCTTACTGCAACCTCCACCTCCTGGGTTCAAGCGATTCTCCTGCCTCAGCCTCCCGAGTAGCTCAGATTACAGGTGCCCGCTACTACACCAGGCTAATTTTTGTATTTTTAATAGAGACAGGATTTCACCATGTTAGTTAGGCTGGCCTCGAACTCCTGACCTCAGGTGATCCACCTGCCTAGGCCTCCCAAAGTGCTGGGATTATAGGCATGAGCCACCGCGCCTGGCCATATCTTAGCTCTTTTAACTGACTTTATCATATCACTGTAATGGTATATACACACACATATATGTGTGTGTATGTGTGTATATATATGCAGTTTGTATGCTAATTATAAACTATTCCCATGAATTTACACATCAGATCTCTTAAAAGGCTGTTTTTTAATCTGTGTGATGATGGTGTTGATTAAAACGTATATAAAACTTCCAACTCCATGATTTTATTTTGTTAGAAAAAATTAACACACCTTCAGCAGTCACATTTTAAAAATAACATTTAAACTATTATTTTTCTATAGTGTACTAGACTGAGAGCCTTACAGATCTACAGATATAAAATGAAATAGCAACTGCCCTTCATTCTGTCTTCAATATATTTTTCCCCCAATGAAACTTTAGGGATATTTGTATCCATCTCTCCATTACAGGCCGGTAGAACAGGAAGAACAAAACTAACGACTTGTATGTAACTCCTAACATTTGAGGGTTTTAGACCTTTTACAAATAAGGGACAACAGGATTGGACCCATTTTAGGGACACAAAGTTCCACTCAAGATAGAAAGTGACTCAAGATATACCTTAGAAACCTTGCTAGTGCTAGGCCACACTGGGTGATGTCCTCAGCAATTTTTTTTTGAGGCAGAGTCTTGCTCTTTTGCCCAGGTTGGAGTGCAGTGGGACAATCTTGGCTCACTGCGACCTCCACCTCCTGGACTCAAGCAATCCTGCCATCTCACCCTGCCGGTAGCTGGGACTATAGGTGTGTACCACCATGCCCAGCTAATTTTTGTATTTTTAACAGAGACAGTCTTTCACTATGTTGGTCAGGCTGGTCTCAGACTCCTGGCCTCAAGTGATCCCTCTTCCTCGGCCTCTCAAAGTGCTGGGATTACAGACATGAGCCACTGCAACTGGCTGTCCTCAGCGCCTTTGTGAAAATGCACTGAGTAGGCATCAGTTGGGCACAGTGCTGAGCAAGGCACTAACAATAACAATAAGGAATTACAAGATTTCTATCTGGTGTTATAAAGAAGGAAATGCCACTAAAAGAAGGAAAATATGTGGTATGTGTTTTCATCTGTATTAGCATAGACTGTGTCTCAGAGCAAATGTATGAAACCGGTGCCTCTGGAGAGGGATATTGGGTGGGTAAGGCATAGGATGGCAGGGAGATTCCCTGTATATCCTTTTGTGTGTTTTGTATTTTGTACCATGTAAATATGTTCCCCCTATAACATTTTTTAGTTTTTTTAAAAAGTCTGTGTCATTTCCTTTAATTCTTACAATAATGCCACGAGGAATGTATTGTTAATATCTCCTTTACCATGGGAGCTGTTTGATTAGGGCTCTTCCCACTTTAAGCTTATATCAAGGTTGGTTAAACTCATGAAAAAACATCAGAAGTCCTATCCAGGGTTAGACCAATAGTCCAGGGCCTCCGATATTGGGATTTTTAGATCAAAATTGGACAAATTTATAGGGATATGACAGCTAAATGTGGTTTAAGGCCCGTTCAGTGGGGACTCCTTCTGCCTAGACTACATCTGCCTGCCCCAGGCATCCTGAGAGCTGCATCGGACTAGGATTATCTTGAGTCTAACTTGGCCCCTTAGGCCTCATTCCTAAAGAGTTGATGGTGATACATTTTATGGCACAGTTGCTCATGTTGACCAAATCCACAAAAATAATCCGAAATCCCCTGAAGGGAGGTGGGACAATGATGAAATGGAGTGTATAAATCCTTTACAGAAAGCGATTCAGGTCTTATGTTATTCTGCACTGGAATTTCCCAGTGGGCTTTGCTCACTCCTTGCTTTCTTCCCATTCTCTTCCTGCTTGAGTCCTCTATATCTTATTTTCCTTCCTTGACTAATAGCCAGGCTATACCCTCCAGGAACCCCAGAGCACAGATCCCTGTGACATTTCTGTCCTGTGGCCGTCCACTAACATTTGGCTTCATAAAATGTTAGTGACATATTACTGTGATACAGGTTTCCAAAACACACAATTCGCTGATGCTAGGAGTGGACTCTTCGGTGGTAAGAGCACAGTCTAAATGTCTTACCTCTGTTTGGAGTGCCCTTTGGATCTTTCTCTTAGATTCCTTTTTTTTTTTTTTTTTTGGAGTTGGAGTCTTACTCTGTTGTCCAGGCTAGAGCGCATGATCTTGAGTCATTGCAGCCTCCGCATCCTGGGTTCAAGTGATTCCTGTGCCTCAACCTCCTGAGTAGCTGGAATTACAGGCACATGCCACCAAGCCTGGCTAGTTTTTGTATTTTTAGTAGAGATGGGGTTTCGCCATGTTGGCCAGACTGGTCTCGAACTCCCAACCTCAGGTGAGGAAACTGAGAACTAGCGAGGTGAAGTGCTGTTCCTCAAGAGTAAGGATAGAATCCTATTCATTGTGATACTTCCAGCACCTAGCACAGTGCCAGGTGCCTAGTGGGTGCTCAATAAATATTTGTCAAATGTAAAAATTCATTCCTTATTGTACATAGTATACTGCTTTGCATGCCAATACATTTTTAAATTGAAATTATTTGACCAAGGTCGAATGCAGCCAAAGGGTGGCAAGGCTGGAAACAGACCACAGATGTGTGGCCATCCTGAAAAGGGCTCTCATTATCACACTGGAACTGTGCCTGTGCCTTTGGAAATGCCTACAATCATCTAGCCCCCTTCAGTTTGGGTTTGTTTTTTTTTTTTTTTTTGGTGGAGTCTTGCTCTGTCGCCCAGGCTGGAGTGCAGTGGCGTGATCTTGGCTCACTGCAATGCCATGTTGCCCAGGCTGCAGTGCAGTGGCACAATCACAGCTCACTGCAGCCTCAACCTCCTGGGCTCAAGTGATCCTCCCATCTAGGCCTCCCAAATAACTGGGACCAAAGGTGCACACCACCACACCCAGCTAATTTTTTTTTTTTTTAAATTTTTAGTAGAGATGAGGTCTCACTATGTTGCCCAGGCTGGCCCCCTTGACGTTGAATGCAGTTTAATAATGGAGATTTCTGTGCCTACATCCTTTTCTTAGCCCACTGCCTTATCCTAGAAAGGAATGATAATTGGATTTGAATGTGCATGGCCAACTTTCAATTAACCCTAGAACTAGAAAGAGGCAATGATGCGAATAATCCAAGAGTCACTGTGTTTGGCCAGTGCTATTCCTACCTGATAGTAGCTGACTGACTTATTTTCCTAAAGAAAGTTTGCTTAGGAGAGTATTAAAAATCCATTAACCGGCCGGGCGCGGTGGCTCAAGCCTGTAATCCCAGCACTTTGGGAGGCCGAGACGGGCGGATCACGAGGTCAGGAGATCGAGACCATCCTGGTGAACACAGTGAAACCCCGTCTCTACTAAAACTACAAAAAACAAGCCGGGCGAGGTGGTGGGCGCCTGTAGTCCCAGCTACTCGGGAGGCTGAGGCAGGAGAATGGCGTGAACCCGGGAGGCGGAGCTTGCAGTGAGCTGAGATCCGGCCACTGCACCCCAGCCTGGGCGACAGAGCAAGACTCCGTCTCAAAAAAAAAAAAAATAAATAAATAAAAATAAAAAAATAAAAAAATAAAAATCCATTAACCTTCCTTGAGTTTACATTAGCCAGACAGTGGCAGGAGGCCAGGGGAAGGACAAAGCATTGTTCAGAGCCAATAAGTGAACATACAAGTAACTATGAAGTAATTATACCTCTAACAATGAAGACAAAGGTCAAAGAAATAGTGATTCTTCCCATTATGATAAACGATGTTACGTAATATAAGAATGTTCCAAAAATGAAAAAGATTCTTTGCATTCTAGGTGCAAAAGGTTAAATACTTGATGTTCTTGTCAGAGATCTTTTAGTTGCAAGGAAGAGAACTCCAACTAGCTCAAGAGTGAGGAGTTTATCATCTTTACAAGCATCTAGAAGTAAACTAAGTATAGCCATGGTCAAATGGGCGAGAATGCCTTATTAGGAACCAAAGCTACCCCTTGGTCTCTCAGGACCCACCCTTCTCTCATCCCTTTTCCTGCATCTGCTTCATTCTCCTGTTATTTCCAATTCATTCTCTTAGTGTTCCAGTGTTCCAAAAGAGAAAATGTGATTGGCCCAGCTAGGAAGAGATGTCATTCTTGAGCCAAACATTAAAGATGCATACTATAGTCCGGGTGTGGTGGCTCACGCCTATAATCCCAGCACTTTGGGAGGCCGAGGCGGGTGGATCACTTGAGGTCAGGAGTTTGAAACCGGCTTGGCCAACATGGTGAAACCCCATCTGTACTAAAAAAAAATACAAAAATTAACCAGATATGGTAGTGTGTGCCTGTAGCCCCTGTAGCTACTCTGGAGGCTGAGGCAGGAGAATTGCTTGAACCAGAAAGGCAGAGGTTGCAGTGAGCCCAGATCACACCACTGCATTCCAACCTGGGCAACAGAGCAAGGCTCTGTCTCAAAAAAAAAAAAAAAAAAAAAAAAAAAAGGTAAAGACACATACTGCAGATACGGATGGTAGTTTCATCTAAGCCACAGATGATCAAAGCTCTGTCTTTGAGCAGCTGCTAGGGAGGGGAACAGATTCACTTAGAAAAGGATATGGGAGAGGCAGTGACTGTCATTTCTTTATTGTAAAAGCAACACACACTTATTTTGAAAAATTTAAACACCAAATATTATGTGTAGAAAGTATGACTCTCAGTTCACCAACTCAGCTATATAGAAATTATAAGTGTTTTCTACAACAAATTAATTTCTAACTTCATGACCCAATTCCCCAATCTGCTGGGCTCCAGGGAAATGTCACCACAGTCTTTCCTGATGTTTACGCCTTTCCCGGGGCTTATTTCACACTCTTGAGCCCTATATGGTGCCAAGAGGCCATATAGAAGCCTGAGAGATAAAGACTACCATAACTTTAGCATATACTTCTTTCTTTTTTTTTTTTTTTTTTTGAGACAGAGTCTCGCTCTGTCACCCAGGCTGGAGTGCAGTGGCGTGATCACTCACTGCAAGCTCCACCTCCTGGGTTCACGCCATTCTTCTGCCTCAGCCTCCCGTGTAGCTGGGACTACAGGCGCCCGCCACCGTGCCCAGCTAATTTTTGTATTTTTAGTAGAGACAGGTTTCACCGTGTCAGCCAGGATGGTCTCGATCTCCTGACCTCGTGATCCGCCCGTCTTGGCCTCCCAAAGTGCTGGGATTACAGGCGTGAGCCACTGCGCCGGCCTTTAGCACATATTTCTGTTTATGTATGTATGATATAGTATGTATGGTTCTTTCTTTCCTTCTTTTTTCTTTTCTTTTGAGATGGAGTCTCGCTCTGTCTACTAGGCCCCCATGCAGTGGCACAATCTTGGCTCACTGCAACCTCCGCCTCCTGGATTCAAGCCTCAGCCTCCCGAATAGCTGGGATTACAGGCACCTGCCACCACGCCTGGTTAATTTTTGTATTTTTAGTAGAGATGGGGGTTTCACCATGTTGGACAAGCTAGTCTTGAACTCCTGACCTTGTGATCCACCCACCTTGGCCTCCTGAAGCGGTAGGATTACAGGCGTGAGCCACCGCGCCTGGCTGGTTATTTCTATATATGACCATCCTTTTCTTTTCTTTATTCTTTTCTTTCTTTTTATTTGAGACAGGGTCTTGCTCTGTCGCCCAGGCTGGAGTGCAGTGGCGCAATCACTGCTCACTGCAGCCTCGACATCCCAGGCTCAAGTGATCCTCCCACCTCAGCCTCCCAAGTAGCTGAGACTGTACCTGGCTAATTTTTGTATTTTTAGCAGAGACAGGATTTCGCTATGTTGCACAGGCTGGTCTTGAATTTCTGTGTTCAAGAGATCTGCTTGCCTTGGCCCCACAAAGTGTTGGGCTTATAGACATGAGCCATGGCGCCCAGCCTATTTTCTCTCTCTCTTTGTGTGTGTGTGTGTGTGTGTGTGTGTGTGTGTGTGTGTGTGTGTGTTTTGAGACAGAGTTTCCCTCTTGTTGCCCAGGCTGGAGTGCAGTGGCGCAATCTTGGCTCACTGCAAACTCCACCTCCCGGGTTCAAGTGATTCTCCTGCTTCAGCCTCCTAAGTAGCTGGAATTACAGGCATGCACCACCATGTCCAGCTAATTTTGTATTTTTAGTAGAGAGAGGGTTTCTCCATGTTGGTCAGGCTGGTCTCAAACTCCCGACCTTAGGTGATCCGCCCACCTTGGCCTCCCAAATTGCTGGGATTACAAACATGAGCCACCGTGCCCAGCCCAGCCCGACTATTTTCTATATACACACATTTATAATCCTTCAAAACAAAAAAATCAGGGCATGATGTAACCACTATTTTATAAATTTTTCAATTGATAATATATTAGGGGCATCTTTTCATGTGCACCTATAAAGAGCTAATAGTCTATTTTTATTCCATTTTTATTATTTATCTCTTTGAGACAGGATCTCACTCTGTCACCCAGGCTGGAGTGTAGTGGCATAAACACGGCTTACTGAATCCTCAACCTCCCTGGCCCAAACAATCTTCCCACCTCAGTCCCCCGAGTAGCTAGGACCTCAGACATGTGCCACCACACCTGACTAATTTTTGTGTTTTTTTGTAGAGATGGGGTTTCACCATGTTGCCCAGGCTGGTCTCGAAATTCTGGGCTTAAGCCCAGAATTCTTGCCCCCCTCCAGCCTCCCAAAGTGCTGGAATTATAGGCGTGAGCCATGGTGCCCAGCCTATTTTTTATTTTATCAAGTGGAGAAAAAACTAACAAGAATAGAAACAACCCACATATTATTATTGATAATTTTAATGTGATAGATTTAGAATCTTACATTCTACACAAATATATTTAAAACTTTGTACTTTACACATTGTTTTTAAATGCCTAAAGGACATTTAGGAAAACTGGCTAAGTGACAAATGTTACTAAATTCCAAAAGGAAAAGAGTTCTTGTAGGACATGTTATTTGACCATAATATATTAAAACTAAAAAAAAAAAAAAAAATCTAAACATGTGGATAGATTTTTAAAATTCTAGATAATTCTTGGTTTGAGTATATAAACAAATACTCCTAGCACTATATTAAAGAATAATGTACTATGTTCATAAATACTTTATTACAGGAATGTAAAATTAGATAAATGTTAAGAAATGTATCAATGCAATTTTTACACTAAATAGATTAAAGAAGAAAAGCCATATTCTAGAGGCTAAGAGGGAATTTGATACAGCCATTCTAATTTTAAAATCTTGATAAAATAGAAATGGAATGGAACTTCTTTAACACAAAAATGAATATACAAATAAACAAAGACCAGTAAAGCCAGTTCCATTAAAGTCAAGAGTAAGATAATGATGCCCATCACTCTTAATACTTCATGAAGACTATTCTAAAGGGTCTAATCAATGCAATATGACTATTTTTTTTGAGATGGAGTCTCTCTTTGTTGCCTGGGCTGGAGTGCAGTGGTGTAGTCTTGGCTCACTACAACCTCTGCCTCCCAGGTTCAAGCATTTCTCCTGCTTCGGCCTCCCGAGTAGCTGGGATTGCAGGTGTGTGCCACCACACCCAGCTAATTTTTTTGTATTTTTAGTAGAGATGGGGTTTCACCACGTTGGCCAGGCTGGTCTCAAATGCCTGACCTCAAGTGATCCACCCGCCTCGGCCTCCCAAAGTGTTGGATTACAGGCGTGAGCCACCATGCCAGGCCAGTGCAATATGACATATTTTGTAAAGAGAGAAACAGAATGATCATCATTTGGAGATGATAGGATGTTTACCTAGAAAATCTAAGAGAAATTGGCCAACAGAATGATTAGAATTTAAATAATTCAGTCAAATGACCAGGTAAAAGGTAAATACATTGAAAAAATAATTTATTCATTAGCAATAACAAATCAGAAAATAAAGTGAAAAAATGTGATTCAGAAAGCAAGTAGGTTAATGTATATAAAGCACCTAGCACAGTTCCTGGTAGATGGGAGGTTATAGAAATAAGCTGTAATAATCTTAGTTATTGATTTTATAGATTTTAGGGATGAAATTACTGAGACAAAATATACAACCATGTTTAAGCTTCTTGATTCATATACTCAAATTATTCTTTTTTTTTTTTTTTTTTTTTTTTGAGACAGAGTTTCGCTTTTGTTGCCCAGACTGGAGTGCAATGGCGTGATCTCAGCTCACTGCAACCTCCGCCTCACTGCAACCTCCGGATCCAGCAATTCTCCTGCCTCAGCCTCCCAAGTAGCTGGAATTACAGGCATCTGCCACTACGCCCAGCTAATTTTTGTATTTTTAGTAGAGACGGGGTTTTGCCATGTTGATCAGGCCGGTCTCAAATTCCTGACCTCAAGTGATCTGCCTGCCTTGGCCTCCCAGAGTGCTGGGATTACAGGCATGAGCCACCACACCCGGCCTCTTTTAACTTTTAGTTGAAGTGTAACATGCATATAGATACTTTGGGAGGCTGAGGCAGGCAGATCACTTGAGGTCAGGAGTTCAAGCCCAGCCTGGCCAACAGAGTGAATTCTCATCTCTACTAAAAATACAAAAATTAGCCGGGCATGGTGGCGGGCACCTGTAGTTCCAGCTACTTGGGAGGCTGAGGCAGGAGAATTGCTTCAACCTGGGAGGCAGAGGTTGCAGTGAGCCGAGATCATACCACAACTCTCCAGCCTAGGTGACAGAGCAAGACTCTGCCTCAAAAAAGAAAAACAAAACAAAAACCATGCGTACAGAAAAACTGTGCATACAGAAAGCTGGTCATCAGTGCACAGATCAAGAAAGAACCTTTACAGCACCCCAAGAGCCCTTCACATGTCTCCTTCCAATACCTAGCCATCTTCCTCCCCAGAGTGTTTCTGACTTCTAACAACACAGATTAGTTTTGCCTGTTTTGCACTTCATATGAATAGAATCATACGTATGTACTCTTTTGTGTTTGGATTCTTTTGCTCAGCATTATGTAGATAATATTCATCCCTCTTTGCTCAGGTGGTTGTAGATTACTCGTATTGCTGTATAGTATTTCATTGTATAAATAGACCACAATCTTCCATTCTTCTGTTGATGGGCATTTGGGTAGTTTTGAACTTGGGGCTATTATGGAGTGCTGCTGTGAGCACGCTGATACATGTCCTTTGGGGGCCGTATGGAACATTTTGAACCCAGCACTGCTAGGGTATCTTGAAGACCAGTGGCTTTTAGCACATTGGCTTATAGTGTTCTGGGCTATAGATACTGGCATATTCATAGTGGGCCCTATCAGCAGTGGCAGTGATAGCAGCGCCCTTAAATGGCTTCATGAGTAGAGGACATTGAAAAGAGGGAACCAGAGCAAAAAAGGAAGAAAAAGATGGACGCTGTATGAAGGACCATGACTGACAGACTGGTTCATGAGCCTATTGAGACAACCCTGGCATGAACTCCAGGCTACTGGCTACTGATAGGGATATAATTTTAAATTATAGCCACAACCAATAGAGTTCTGGAGACATCTGAGTTGCCCGCTTTTAAAATTTTTATTTTAAGTTCAGGGGTACATGTGCAGATTTGTTATATAGATAAACCCATGTCATGGGGGTTTGTTGTACAGATTATTTCCTCACCCAGGTATTAAGCCTAGTACTCAATAGTTATTTGTCCTGACTCTCTCTCTCCTCCCACCCCCCACCCTCCAATAGGCCCCAATGTCTGTTGTTCCCCTCTATGTGTCCATGTTCCCACTTATAAGCAGGAACATGCAGTATTTGGTTTTCTGTTGCTGCATTAGTTTGCTAAGGATAATGGCCTCCAGCTCCATCCATCTTCTTGCAAAGCACATGATCTTGTTCTTTTTTATAGCTGCATAGTATTCCATGGTGGATGTGTACCACATTTTCTTTATCCAGTCTACGATTGATGGGCATTTATGTTGATTCCATGTCTTTGCTATTGCAAATAGTGCTTCAGTGAACATACATGTGCATGTGTCTCTATAATAGAATGATTTCTGTCCCTTTGGGCATATACCCAAAAATGGAACTTCTGGGTCAAATGGTAGTTCTTTCTGTCTTTACATCTTTGAGGAATCATCACACTGCTTTCCACAATGTTTGAATTAATAATTTACCCTCCCATCAACAGTGTATGTGTTCCTTTTTCTCCACAACCTCGCCACAATCTGTTATTATTTTGACTTTTTGTAATAGCCATTCTGACTGGTGTGAGATGGTATCTCATTGTGGTTTTAATTTCTCTAATGATCTGAACATAGGAACCAGCAAAGATTTCATTATGAAGATGCCAAAAGCAGTTGCAACAAAAGCAAAAATTGACAAATGGGATCTAATTAAACTAAAGAGCTTATGCATAGCAAAAGAAACTATCAATAGCATAAACAGAAAACCTACAGAAAGGGAAAATTGTTTTGCAAACTATGCATCTGACAAAGGTCTAATATCCAGCATCTGTAAGGAACTTAAATAAATGTACAAGAAAAAGACAAATAACCCCATTAAAAAGTGGGCAAAGGACATGAACAGACACTTCCTCAAAAGAAGAAATACATGTGGCCAACAAGCATATGAGTTCCCCTTTTTTTATACGCCGTGAGGGAACTGTGTCTTACTTATTTTTGTGTCCCAGAAGCTAGCACAAAGCCTGACACACAGCCACTGCTAACAAAATCTTTGTGGATTTATTTAATAAAAGAGTTGGGAGTAGGTGGAGAATGGAGGGTGGGGAGCATCACACATACATGCACATGCTTAAAATATGATGATTTCTTCCTGAGCTGACCAGACCAAAAATATAAATAAAACAGAAACAGGATCTGTGCCATGGGTCCTGGCCCTTTTTTGCTTCTGCCAGCATGTGTGAGGAGATGCAGAGACAAATTCCGTGGCAGTTAGAAAGAGAACTGACTGCCAAGATGGAGCGAAGGGAACATTTAACCTTGACTTTCTACAGTCCTGAGGTTCCCAAGATAAAGGGGAACCGGAAATACCAAAGGGTGAGGAGGTATCTAATTGGAAGTCAGATGAGAAAAAGAGGACTTACTTAAAGGCGGGGCTACATAGAGCATCCTAAAGACAGAAAAGATCACCCTGAAAATTGTGGGTTTTTTTTTTTTTTTTTTTTTTTTTTAGGAGTAGGGCAAGATATCCTTAAATCAAAGACACATGGGAATGCTTGAGGTAGAGAAAAGCAGGTGACCCTGGGGATCAGGGGTTATCCTTTCGGGTAGGCAATATTTCCCTCATCCTTGTAGCCTACCCTCCCTGCCAAGAAACATCCAAGTGCCTCGATGTCATCCCAAAGGCAGCAGCAGCTTATGGATCAGGCACACATCTACATCCGAATACTCTGTGGCAGCCTCTGTAGTTTTAGCCTCCTAATGCTGATCGCCATGTCCCCACTGAACTGGGTACAGTTCCTGGTGATCAAGAATGGCCTTGAGCTCTACGCAGGACTCTGGACCTTATGCAACCATGAGCTGTGCTGGAACCACACACCCAAGCCACCCTGTGAGTGCCACTGAATTAAATGCCACAGGCCCCACACAATTGCAGAGATTTCTGCTCACACAGATTGGCCCTTCATCTTTCTTCCTCCAAGATCTTTTGGCTTTCACCTCTCCAAGTGCAGGATGGATCTTTCTTTGGTATCCTCAGTGTGCCCTTTCTCCCTTCTATTCCAGGTCGTTTTCTGTCCTAAATAATGCGTTATACTCTTTTTACTTGATGGGAAGAACTGTTTTGTTTTATTTTGTTTTGTTTTGTTTGTTTGTTTTTAGAGACAGGCTCTTGCTCTATCACCTAGCCGAAGCGCAATAGCACTATCATTGCTCACTACAGCCTCCACCTCCAGGGCTCAAGCAATCTTCCCGCTCAACCTCCTGAGTAGGTGAAACTACAGACGTGTGCCACCACTCCTGGCTAATTTTTAATTTTTTTTTTTTGGAGAGAAAGTTCTCATTATATTGCCCAGACTGGTCTCAAAGTCCTGGCCTCAAGTGTTCCTCCCAAAGTACTGGGACTATAGGTGTGAGCTACCATACCTGCCCTAGGAATAACTCATTTACAAGGTGTTACTGCTAAGCAATGTGATTGGTATTCTAATGTGGCTTGCAGAATTAGAAGAGAAGTGATTGATCATAGCTGGAAGATAAAGCAAATATCTTAACCTCTATTAGATTTAACTTTCAAGGTCAGCTTGTTCTTCTCCTAGCAGTGGAATAGAATTTAAATGTACGTTAGATATGTGGTATAACAAATGCCAGCTCTGAAGATAATATTATTTATGTCAAATTTTATGTGAATTTAAATAAATCTGAAAGCACAACACAAAATATTTTAATATAAGTTTTGGGGGCTAAAAATATCATATGCATGAGTTTTTCAATCAAACCAAAAACTTAGAGGAAAGATATCATTACACTGACAGTTTTCCCATCACCCACAAGACATAAATTTACACAATGAAAGGGGTATTGTGAAAGAAAACATGTGTGAGTAAAGCATCTATTCTCACATAAGCAGGGATCCCATCTATTCTCCTCACATAAGCAGGAGGGGAGCACCTGTGCCCAACTCTGAGGTAGAGCATCAGTTATTTGGCCATGGGCTGCGACATTTGAAATTAAGGGACAGTTTCCTGCATGATCTTGAGAAGAAACTAAAATCAAAGGCAGGCAGACAATTCAACTGCATAAAATGAAAACTAGAGAAAATATTTGCAACAATTATGGAAGATAAAGGTTAATGGCCTTAATATAGTAAAAGGATACACAAAGTATTAAAGACACAAACTCAAATAAGTTCTTTTTCAATCGACATGCACAGAAGAAGAACTATAACTATCTAATAAACATAGGAAAAATAATTTAACCTCAATCAATCATTAAAGAAAGGTAAATGAATAACAAGATGTAACTTTTCAACCACCATATTAACAGATTTTTAAATGATGATGCAACTGCTATACACTCCCATACGCGTTCCTGTACATACCATGCAAATTGGTATAATCAAAGCAATATGATTAGGTGCATCCAGAGACTTAAAAAGGTTCATCTCCTTTGAGTAATTCCATTTCTAGAAATTAATTCCAAGGAAATAACTAGAAATGGATTAAAAGATTTAGGCAAAAAGATAAAACTGCAGTTATATTTATGTAACTGGGTGCCCACGTTAAAATTTCGGCCTTAAGATTATTATTTAAATCTTTAATAAATTAGGGCTGGGTGTGGTGGCTCAAGCCTGTAATCCCAGTGTTACCAGAAAGGAGTCCTGATCTAGACCCCAGGAGAGGGTTCTTGGATCTTGGGCAAGAAAGAATTCGAGATGAGTCCATACAGTAAAGTGAAAGCAAATTTAAGAAAGTAAAGAAATAAAAGAATGGCTACTCCATAGGAAAAGGAGCCACCAGGGCTGCTGGTTGCCCATTTTTATGGCCATTTCTTTATTATATGCTAAAAAAGGGGTGAGTTATATTCGTAAGTTTTCGGGGAAAGAGGTGGGCAATTCCTGGAACTAAGGGTTCCTCCTCTTTTTAGACCGTATAGCGTAAATTCCTGACATTGCCATGGCATTTGTAAACTGTCATGGCACTGGTGGGAGTGTCTTTTAGTATGCTAATGCATTATAATTCACATATAATAAGCAGTGAGGACGATCAGAGGTCACTTTTGTTGCCATCTTGGTTTTAGTGGGTTTTGGCTGGCTTCTTTACCACAGCCTGTTTTATCAGCAAGGTCTTTATGACCTGTATTTTGCGCTGACCTCCTATCATTCAGTGACTAAGAATGCCTTAACCTCCCGGGAATGCAGCCCAGTAGGTTTCAGCCTTACTTTAACCAGCCCCTATTCAAGATAAAGTTGCTCCGATTCAAAGACCTCTGACATCAGCACTTTGGAAGGCTGAGGTGGGGGATCGCTTGAGTTTAGGAGTCTGAGACCAGCCTGAGCAACAAGGCGAAACCCTGTCTCTACAAAAAATACAAAAATTAGCTGGGCATGGTAGTGGGCACCTGCAATCCCAGCTACTTGGGAGGCCGAAGTGGGAGAATTGCTTGAGCCTGGGAGGCAGAGGTTGTCGTGAGCTGAGATTGAGCTACTGTACTCCAGCCTGGATGACAGAGTGAGACCCTGTCTCAAAAAAAAAAAAAAAAAAAAAAAATTAATGCATTAGAATCCCGAAATTATGTCACTTAAGCAGTGAATAGTTTATTTCTTGAAGCCCTGGATTCACCTTCATGCAGATAAAGAAAATCAAGGAAATCAAGCCAGCCAATCACTCAGATTTTATAGAGTCACTTTGTCACTCATCTTTTTTTATGCTTTGTTTTATCTCTACAGACTGTGATTATTTAAAGTCAACTGAATCCTTAAGGTACACAAGTATAAATCAAGTATCCACCCTATTTTCCATGTTATTATAACTAGTTCTAATTCAAGAGTCAGTAATTAGGCTGCAATACAGATCTCATAAGAAATTCCCCAAAATGTAATCAAAATTTCCAGGCCTTATCTCCCTGTGACAACAATATAATGTTATTATTGCCCGAATACATTATTATTTATTTATTTATTTATTTTTGAGATGGAATCTCATTCTGTCACCCAGGCTGGAGTGCAGTGGCGTGATCTTGGCTCACTGCAATCTCTGCCTCCCAGGTTCAAGCGATTCTCCTGCCTCAGCCTCCCAAGTAGCTGGGATTACAGGTGTGCATCAGTGTGCCCAGCTAATTTTTGTGTTTTTAGTAGAGATGGGGTTTCACCATGTTAGCTAGGCTGATCTTTTTTTTTTTTGAGATGGAGTCTTGCTCTGTTGCCCAGGCTGGAGTGCAGTGGCATCATCTCGGCTCACTGCAAGCTCTGCCTCCCAGGTTCACGCCATTCTCCTGCCTCAACCTCCTGAGTAGCTGGGACTACAGGCGCCCGCCACCACACCCAGCTAATTTTTTTTGTATTTTTAGTAGAGACGGGGTTTCACCATGGTAGCCAGGATGGTCTTGATCTCCTGACCTCGTGATCTGCCCCCCTCAGCCTCCTCAAGTGCTGGGATCACAGGCGTGAGCCACCTCACCTGGCCTACTAGGCTGGTCTTGAACTCCTGACCTCAGGTGATCTGCCTGCCTCGGCCTCCCAAAGTGCTTGGATTACAGGCATGAGCCACTGCACCTGGCCTCTGAATACATTATTGTTTAATAATTACTTTCCAATTCAATGACTTCAAACTTTTACCTACTGGATTGCAAGAATTTCATTCCCCTCCCTGACAGTTTCTTTAGTCATTGTCGTAAGTTTCACAGGGGCTATCTCAGGTGTGTTTAAGAATGTGCATGCGCCGGGCGCGGTGGCTCAAGCCTGTAATCCCAGCACTTTGGGAGGCCGAGAGGGGCGGATCACGAGGTTAGGAGATCGAGACCATCCTGGCTGACACGGTGAAACCCCGTCTCTACTAAAAATACAAAAAACTAGCCGGGCGTGGTGGCAGGTGCCTGTAGTCCCAGCTACTCGGGAGGCTGAGGCAGGAGAATGGCGTAAACCCGGGAGGAGGAGCTTGCAATGAGCTGAGATCTGGCCACTGCACTCCAGCCTGGGCGACAGAGCGAGACTCCGTCTCAAAAAAAAAAAAAAAAAAAAAGAATGTGCATGCTCATATTCCTATTCCCTGGGCTCACTTCATTGTGTTGTGCTTCTTTCTGTCTCTGACTTCACCCGGATCTAGATGACTGATAGCCTCTCTGTTGTGGCTATTGCTAATGGGATGAAGAAGGGATGGGGAGGAAAGGACAGTATCCTTCACTTTTACTGCAAGTCTCCAGTGTAGAACAGACCCTTCTGTTATTTTCCCCTAGCACTGGTGAGATCAGGCTGAAATGTAAAGGATATATTGCACAGAGAGTAGTTTGAACTGTTTTGCAGAGCATGGGAAAGAAAGGATAAGCCTGGCCGGGCGCGGTGGCTCAAGCCTGTAATCCCAGCACTTGGATCACGAGGTCAGGAGATCGAGACCATCCTGGCTAACACGGTGAAACCCCGTCTCTACTAAAAAAATACAAAAAACTAGCCGGGCGAGGTGGCGGGCGCCTGTAGTCCCAGCTACTCGGGAGGCTGAGGCAGGAGAATGGCGGGAACCCGGGAGGCGGAGCTTGTGGTGAGCTGAGATCCGGCCACAGCACTCCAGCCTGGGCGACAGAGCAAGACTCCGTCTCAAAAAAAAAAAAAAAAAAAAGAAAGGATAAGCCTTTTTGTCAAGTCACTGGGCACCCTAGAGTTAGGAACCTAGGAACCACCATACAGTACACGTTGCCAGGCTGTGTAGGGATGCTTTATTCTGGCACTCCAGCCGGGTTACAAGGGGACCTAAATACTAAGCAGATTTCATAGATACCTCTTCAGGGTCCTAAGTCTCCACCCAGGATCGTTTCCATTCCAAAACCACCCACTTGGGGCACCTCATCTGAGCCTGGAGAAGTTGTGTATTGCCTTCTGTGCCTTGAAAGCGGTCACAGTGGCAGCAGCGTGGAAGTTCAGATTTGGCTAAATAAGTGAGCTGATTCCCCAGCTTGTCTCCAGCAGCACCACTTTCCAAAAGCTCCCTGGCCAAGTTTTACTTCCACAACAGTAGAAGGAGATCCCACCCATTATTTACAAACTGCCAAATGGTGAATGTTCTCATTTCACTGAGATCTGAGGGGATGCCACAGAACACTACTGCTTTCTGGTTGGGTGGTGCCCCCTCCAATCTTGGTAGGGGTTTTACATCTTACCTGATGGTACTCTGAAGTGTAGCATTGCTGACTGATGCTGGGCTGATCCTGAGAACATCTACAAAAATCTTACCAAGTTTTTCAGATGATTTGTACTTCCTCCTCAAATTGAAAGTGACATCCTTTCTCTTCCCAAAGTATTAGCTTCAGTAAGCTGGGAGAGGTGCCTTGGTGTTCTTGTAACTTAAGTTTAACCGCATCAAAGTATATCAGTAAGGAAAACTTCAGAAATGTTTGGATACAGTTGACCCAGACAGGTGACACAGGGGTGTTCATTTTATCTCAGGCACCCCTTTTTCTGGACCAAGGCTTCTTACTGAAACATACAAGCAGGGCCTTTTGTAATTAAGATCCTAAGATTTTTGAAACTTTGATGAGTAAGCTGTTGTAAAAACTGTTGTTTAAAAGCTGAAATCAGCTTTGGTGTTACAGGAGATAGAGGCTTGAAATCAGCTTTTGGACATTTATTTATTTATAGTAATATGAATAAAAAAACTATAAAGTTAACCAAATGCAGATGTCTTAGACTCTGAATCTAAGTGTTTAGTTTGTTTATATAATTTGTTGTATATGATTATTCCTAATAGACTTAGTTACTTTGGGAAGGTTAGACTCTTCTATGCTATAAATCTTTAAATTGTTCCTTTGGAGTTGTGAGGATCTTCTTTAGGTAGTTTTCAGGAGATAAGAAGATAACACAGAGAAATTTGTAAGAAATACATAAAGTTGCAGTCTTCTCCTCATGGTAGAAGAGGAACTGGACTTTATATGTTAGGCTGGAGTTGGACAGGAAATATCCTCGACAGTGCTCCTTGGTGTTCTGAATATTAAAATCATTTGAATTAGTGTAAGCTAAACAGTGAACTTATTTGTAAAGATTCAGAAGAATCGGCCAGGTGTGGTGGCTCAAGCCTGTAATCTCGGCACTTTGGGAGGCTGAGGTGGGCAGATCGCTTGAGCTTAGGAGTTCGAGACCAGCCCGGGCAGCATGGTGAAACCCCACTTCCACCAAAAATACAAAAAATTAGCCGGATGCGATGGTGTGCATCTGTGGTCCCAGCTATTCAGGAGGCTGAGGTGGGAGGATTGCTTGAGTCTGGGAGTTGGAGGCTGCAGTGAGTAGAGATCATGCTACTGCACTCCAGCCTGGGTTACAGACTGCGACCCCATCTCAAAGAAAAAGATAAAGGAATTAAACTAAAGAGCTTCTGCACAGCAAAAGAAACTACCATGAGAGTGAACAGGCAACCTACAGAATGGGAGAAAATTTTTTGCAATCTACTCATCTGACAATACAGAATGGGAGAAAATTTTTGCAATCTACTCATCTGACAAAGGGCTAATATCCAGAACCTACAAAGAACTCAAACAAATTTACAAGAAAAAACCAAACAACCCCATCAAAAAGTGGGCAAAGGATATGAACAGACATTTCTCAAAAGAAGACATTCATACAGCCAACAGACACATGAAAAAATGCTCATCATCACTGGCCATCAGAGAAATGCAAATCAAAACCACAATGAGATACCATCTCACACCAGTTAGAATGTCAATCATTAAAAAGTCAGGAAACAACAGGTGCTGGAGAGGATGTGGAGAAATAGGAACACTTTTACACTGTTGGTGGGATTGTAAACTAGTTCAACCATTATGGAAAACAGTATGGCGATTCCTCAAGGATCTAGAACTAGATGTACCATATGACCCAGCCATCCCATTACTGGGTATATACTCAAAGGATTATAAATCATGCTGCTATAAAGACACATGCACATGTATGTTTATTGCAGCACTATTCACAATAGCAAAGACTTGGAATCAACCCAAATGTCCATCAGTGACAGACTGGATTAAGAAAATGTGGCACATATACATCATGGAATACTATGCAGCCATAAAAAAGGATGAGTTTGTATCCTTTGTAGGGACATGGATGCAGCTGGAAACCATCATTCTTAGCAAACTATCACAAGAACAGAAAACCAAACACCGCATGTTCTCACTCATAGGTGGGAACTGAACAATGAGATCACTTGGACTCGGGAAGGGGAACATCACACACCGGGGCCTATCATGGGGAGGGGGGAGGGGGGAGGGATTGCATTGGGAGTTATACCTGATGTAAATGACGAGTTGATGGGTGCTGACGAGTTGATGGGTGCAGCACACCAACATGGCACAAGTATACATATGTAACAAACCTGCACGTTATGCACATGTACCCTAGAACTTAAAGTATAATAATAATAAATAAATTTTTAAAAAAAGAAAATAGTACATATTAAAAAAAAAGAAAATAGTACATATTAAAAAAAAAAAGAAAAAGATAAAGGTGGCTCAGAGGAATAACATAGACTCCCACGGCAGGAAGTTCGCTGGACCTTAGGGAATTCCAGGGGATGCTGGGATCTCAGATAAAGAAAATCAAGCCAGCCAGGCACTCAGATTTTCTACAGTCCCTTTGTCACTCATCTTTATTTATGCTTTGTTTTATCTCTACAGCTCAGTTTTTCCTGTTTATTAGTGTGTAAGTGCCTAAAAGGTGATACCCCGGTCAAACTTTACATCTTCTCAGTTCAAGCAAGCAAAAGAGGAAATCCAATTTCCAAGCAATAAGAATAAAAATTTCCCAGGATGGGTCAGGTTCCCATGCTTAGTCCAGTTAGCTATAGTCAGAGGGCTATAAAGACAATAGTCCAGGGCTATAGACAAGGGCTGCTAGAGCTCATAGAGGATTGTGGACTAAATACCACAAAGCATGCCTGTTACCCTGGGCTTCATACAGCTCAGTCTGGGCTTATGTTCTGGCTGGCTACATATACTGCTAATTCTGAATAACCCAGTATTCAGAAAATGTGCAGCTTGTGAATTACTATGTTTTAATGTGGCTCACTTGTTGCGGCTACAGAGCAACTTAACCTCTGTGGATAGGGGTGTGGTTTCTTTGAATGGAAATTCCTGCAATTCATCATATTAGTAAGTGGCAGGTTCTGGAGAACAAAATGAAACAAGGAGGCAGATATTACACTGGAAAAGCTTGATACATAATTTCTGCTCTCTGAGTTACTCAGAAGCTGGACTTGGATTCTTAGGCATATAAGTGGTTAGAGAACTTTGTAACCACCGGGGTGGGGGTGAGTTGGTCCCTACTACATTGGGACAGAAAAAGAAGCTAAATAAGGAGGCACCTTATAAAGGATACTGAAGATATTCCTGGGTGTCTGGTAGCTCAGAAAAGCTACAGCTACTTGTAATTATAAGTTACCTTCTAAATCTTCAGTAAAATATGGATGGGGAAGTCGAAGAACCTGTTGCATCTTAGGGATGTGGTAGCAAAAAGTAAGGTTGAGCGTATCCCTGCTGCTCTTACCAACATCCGGTCCACAGTGGCAGAGCCAAAGAGAAGACACCTAGAGCCAAAGATGGAAGAAGGAGAGGTGTGGCACTTGGATAAGAACAACTTGAACAAATATGAGATAGGACTTTGGGAGACTCTCAGAATAAAAAAGAAAAAAAAAGTGGGGGAAACACTTTGTGATGGGTTCCTGCAGTTTGGTAAATTGGGGCTTGAAATCATCATAATATGGGAATTAAAGTAAATGAGGCTGGGCGAGGTGGCTCAAGTCTTTAATCCCAGCACTTAGAGAGGCCAAGGCAGGCAGATCACCTGAGGTCAGGCATTCAGGACCAGCCTGGACAACATGGTGAAAACCTGTCTTTACGAAAAAAATATAAAAAATTAGCTGGGCATGGTGGCGTGTACCTGTAATCTCAGCTACTCGGGAAGCTGAGGCAGAAGAATTGCTTGAACCCGGGAGGCAGATGCTGCAGTGAACCAAGATTGCACCACTGCACTCCAACCTGGGCGACAGAGTGAGACTCTGTCTCAAAAAAAAAAATAATAAAATAAATAAATAAATAAAGTAAATGTGACTTCATTTTGTAGTCGTAGGCTGACAAGGCCTGTACATGCCAGATACAACTGAAAGTGAAAAACAAATGGAACTAAACAATGGGTAAATCATTAAGCAAAGTATATTGATATGATAGAATATTTTGTAGCCACTGAAAATAATATTTACAACAGATACCTGGGGAAAATCACATCATATATTCTTGAGGAAAAAACCCACATGATATCTAGTATCATATCTACTATGCACAGAGGGTAGAAAAATAAAATAAAATATTAACAATGGTTGCCTCTAGGTAGTGAAATTGTGGCTGATTTTTTTTCTGCTTCTTTGTTCTTTTGTAGTCTTTTGAATGCTTATGTTGGATGCATATTACTTATTATTTTTAGAATTAGAATTAGAAACAAGAAAAAAGTTTAATCTGTTTTGTCATTGGTAACACCTCTTATAAGCTAGTTTATATCTAAATCAATGCATGCAGAAGTATTTGTATATTATCTTTAGTTTAACAATCATAGTAAAGAAATTCCAAGCAGAAAGGATGTCATGTAGCAAGCTCTGCTCCATCATCCTTTGTTCTTACATCCTTCTCTAAGACTCTGTCTGGCCTTTTTAAGGGAAGTTCCCTCACTGGACTAACCACGCTCTTCCTTTCCTCTTCTTCATGCAGATTATCTCCAGTATTCCAGGGCCTTCTTTCTCATCTCTGTCTTTACCATACTCATTGGCCTTGGCTGGCTCTTCAGCTCTTGGCTCCCTAGTCGAGGAAGCATGACCACCAACTTGGATCTGAAGGTATCCATGCTCAGCTTCATCTCAGGTACAGACCTAGATCGGCAGGGTATTTTACCATGGTAATAATCAAGGTAACAAATTTTCTCTGTGAAACTCTTACACTCTTTTTCTTATCTCTTTGCTCTTCTTCAGTATCACACCAACTTACCAGCTATCTGCCTTATCTAATTATATAGAACACACCTTCGCTGACTTTACCAGGGTATAGATCCTGTTCTCTCATCTTGGTCAATCCCCAAGTTTTTATCTTTTTGATCCTTGCTATACATATGGCCTCTGGAGGCTGAAGAGCTGGGGGTGGCGGGGAAGGCAGACTGAAGATGCTGATGGGTTGCGACATTTTTTCTTCCGGTCCTAGCTACCTGCTTGCTCCTCTGCCTCAACCTGTTTGTGGCACAGGTTCACTGGCATACTAGGGATGCTATGGATTCAGATCTCCTATGGACCTATTATCTTAACTGGTGCAGTGACATCTTTTACATGTTTGCTGGTGAGTCACTCCCCTGCTCTATGCTAGAAGGATGGATAGGGAAATCGCTTCTGGAAAGGGAGGTATAATCTAGGAGAAATAGAAGCACTGACTGTTTCTTTTCAGAACATTGATACTTGGAGAGTTAGTGTGGCATAATGAAGAAAGGGTGGATTTTAGAGTCTGAAAACCTAGCATTAGTAACTTGTTCTATCACAAAGTGAGGCATGGACGAGTTGAGTAACTTGCCCAAGGCCACACAGAAAATAGTGGAACTATGATTTGAATCTAGGAGGTTCAAGCTTTGTCCTAACCAGTCTGAGAAATATTATAATGCAATTAGAGCACAAGAGGGTAAAGTAAGTCCGCTGGGGGAGAGAGGGGTTCACTGAAAAGATGTCTTTTGAACTGGTTATTAAAGGAGGAGTAAGAATTTTAAAAGCCAAAAGACCATTGCCTATTGAACCTCACCTCAAATTATTCCCTTCCCCTAGGCATCATCTCTCTTCTCAACTACTTAACTTCCAGATCTCCTGCCCGTGATGAAAACGTCACTGTGATTCCAACAGAGAGATCAAGGCTGGGGGTTGGTCCAGTGACTACAGTATCACCTGCTAAAGATGAAGAAGAGCCAAGGTCTGAGATGGAATCTCTAAGTGTGAGAGATAAAAATTTACCAGAGGCAGGACTGTGATGGTGATAGGAAAACCTAACTATAGCTTGTCTTAAAAGCAGGGGAGAAGCTGAGTTGGGAATGATCGCATAAATTCTTGGAAACCCTCCTAATATCATGTCCATATTACTGGAGGAGACAACATTAAAGCTGATGAAATGTCTTTTGCGTGCATTGGATCCAAAATAGGTATGATAGTAATAAAGTAAGTAATAACTCACTTAAGAAAAACATTTCTAAAAGAAAACAACAATGTTTAGAGTCATGAATGAAAGAAACTAGTGAAAGATGCAGTGTGTAGACCAGAGACTTCTTTGGGTATGAGGGATCTCATGGACCAGAAAGGCCCATGGAGAAGAACGTTAATTACTTCTATTTAGAATTTTCTTTATTATGTGTGGCTTTGGGTATACTCCGGATGGAAAGCACTTGGACAAATACTGTTGAATCTGAACTTGATAGCGTTACCAGAAATTGAATAAATATCAATGGATATAAGACCTACTACTCAAAGGAACTGAGAGGTCCTGGGTAGATTCTAGGGAATCCATGAGGTCCCACTTACTGTGAGGACTGGTAATTTGAAACCTTTACAGTCTGTTATGTAAAACCACTGCTTCTCCCTAGGCAGGGAGATACCTTAACCAGGCATCCACAAACTCCCTGAAATTCTATACAAAACTTGTATATGTATTCTTCTGTGAAGAGGGCCAGAGATTCCATCAGATTCTTCCTTCCCCCTGCCCCACCCCCGGAAGATAGTTTAGTTTCAAGTAAACTCCATCAAATTCTTGACAGGCCTGTGACCTCTTTGATTCCTTAAGCATCGATTATGTTTTACTGAGCCAAATGGGACTAAAGGGCTTCTTCAGCAGATGTATAGATAGATAGATAGATGGATGGATAGATAGATAGATAATAGATTGATAGATAGATGATAGATCGATAGATAGGCCTATCTATATCTATAATACATCTACATCTATATCTATACAAGCTGAAAGATTTTCCATGTTTTATATATATCCTGTAAAGCTAAGTACGGAGGGAGGAGGTGGTATTTTCAGACAATCATGTAGGTCTTTTGATGGCTAAAGATCCCTTTCACACTCAGACTAGATTTCACACACAAGGTCCCTGATACTCATTTTGTCTTTCATACCCTTAGTTGCTGCCACTACTACTCTATTGGTTGAGATCCATTTTTCTCCCCAAAGTTGGCAATGAAATGGACTATAATGTCCAGCTTCACTCTTGTCGTGTGTAAAGATAAGCCCTTGGATCCTTTTGGTTTAATTTAGAGATTCACTAGTAACCTTTGCAGAAAACAAAAATAATAGACATTGAGCAATTATATAATTTTTATAATCCTGGTCCTGATCAGTAATTCCCAAACATTTCCAGATGGTAACTGGAAGCCCTTTAAGTTAATACTTATGCTTTTATTCCTGTGGGTTGGAGCTTACATACAGCACACAAATGTATGCACCCACACACAGATACACAAACAGACATATATGCACATTTTGATCCTGCCTTAGAAAACCCTTTCTTCATGCCCCTCTTCCGATCAGGTGAGTTTCGTTATGGCAGAATTACTTGTGCCTCCTTACTTCAAGTGGCCTTAGTTCAGAGGCTCTTCAGACTATTCCTGGGCCTTTGTCTGGTTGTAAGAACAGACATGTAGTCAAAGTCAACTCTCCCTCCTCACATTACCACTCACACAAACTCTAACCTATACATTAACTGGTTAAGTACTCACTGGGTTCACAATCTTTATTTGTAATTTAGTTTGAATACTTTAATTATATGACTAAATTGACAGGATGCTGAACACTGATGACTCTTCAAGAAACAAAAGTTCTAAATGGGGGGAAGAGAAGAAAGTAAGTCTGAGTGAAGGTGGAAGAAGCGAGATAATAAGAAAGTAATGCCAGGTATGGCAGTTCACGCCTGTAATCCCAGCACTTTGGGAGGCCGAGGCGGGTGGATCACTTGAGGTCAGGAGTTCGAGACCAGCCTGGCCAACATGGTGAGACCCCCGTCTCTACTATAAAACACAAAAATTAGCCAGGCATGGTGGCACGCGCCTGTAATCCCAGCTACTTGGGAGGCTGAGGCAGAAGAATTGCTTGAACCTGGGAGGCTGAGGTTGTAGTAAGCTGGGATTGAGTCACTGCACTCCAGCCTGGGCGACACAGCAAGACCCTGTCTCAAAAAAAAAAAAAAAAAAAAAAAAGAAGCTTAAGTGGATTTTCAGTCAGATAGCTCAGTAAATTACCCTTTTGTACACACCCTTTGTTCCATATATATTTTGTAATAGGTTAAGTGGGAAGAGAGAGACGGAGAGAGAGAAGTCCAGTTAAAATAGATAAACATTTTCATAGACTGGAACAAAGAAAAAAAGCAATGCTATGATTCAAGCTAAGCCCTAGACTTCATAGGCTGTAAGTCCCAAAGAAAGCATAAGTGAACAGGGAGACAGCTCCTATATGGTGAAAGGGACTAAAAGTGCTTTTCAAGACATGGACTAAAGCCAGCTTCGCAACCCTACATGAAAGAGGAGCTCTAGAAAAGAAGCTAAACACTTTGTATCTCAATCTTCTCACTATAAAATGTGTATACTACCATAGATTTCAATGAAAATGAAATTAAATGATATATTCTAGTACTTCCCATATTTTCAAGTATGTGAATATATGAAGAACTAAAAAGAACTACTTCTAGTTATTTTCCATATATTCTACAATATAATCTTTTACATGAAAAGTCTCAATGTGTAAATACTTCTGAGTCTATACAATAAATGTCTAAAGAAATGAAGTCATTACCAAAGCAAAACTTAAGAACTAAGGCTGTGATATCAGATCATTTTCAACTTGTCCTGCTTCCGTGGCTAAATAAATAGAAAATCATGAAAAAGTCTTTATTTCTTCTAATGTTTTATTCCTCAGTTATGGGAAGGTGGAAAAAAATAGGGCCTGCATTTATAGGGTTTTGCATATGACTAAAATTGGTTATACATGAGTTAAGATATAGAATGCACCACCTACCACAGTTCCTGTTTCACAATATATGTAAGTGTTAATATGAAAATATTGAAGACTCCCAATCTCTCTTAATGTCTATTCATTCTATTCATTAATTTCTATTCATTCCTGTATAACTCTAAGATGTTCTGATGACACAAGAAGAGGTCACTGAAGAGTGCTATTATTGATGCATTCATGCTATATTGCTTCATTATTTCTAGATGTTGCCTATTGTAGCATCTAATCTATCATCCTTCTAATGTATTTTGATAAATATTTGACTAATATATGCCAAATTATCACAAATATTTGAAAAATATTGAATTATTACTTGTTTCTCCTTATCGATTCATTTAAGCAGTCAACTCTTTTTTTTTTTTTAATTATACTTTAAGTTCTAGGGTACATGTGCATAACGTGCAGGTTTGTTACATATGTATACTTGTGCCATGTTGGTGTGCTGCACCCATCAACTCGTCATTTACATCAGGTATAACTCCCAATGCTATCCCTCCCCTCTCCCCCTCCCCATAATAGGCCCCGGTGTGTGATGTTTCCCTTCCCGAGTCCAAATGATCTCATTGTTCAGTTCCCACCTATGAGTGAGAACACGCGGTGTTTGGTTTTCTGTTCTTGCGATAGTTTGCTGAGAATGATGGTTTCCAGCTGCATGATAAAAGACAGTAAAATATTTTAGAAATCATACTGTCCTTTAAATCCAATTGGTTATGGTTTCAAGTAACTTTTCTCTACTTGCAAATATTTCTGGTCTTAGAGCAGTCCACTCAGCCACACTACAATGAGCAGCACAGATTTTTTTTTTTTTTTTTTAAAAGGAAACAAAGCACACAACATGTCCCAGAGTTTGAGATAAAAACATTGAAAAAATGCCTGTGAATATCAACAATGTATTTTAAAACAAAAAAAGTTTATAATCTGTTCTTACCAAATATATGCTATTCATTATTTCTTTCTGTCAATATTTTCAAAAAAATTTTTTTTTTTTTTGAGACGGAGTCTGGCTGTGTCACCCAGGCTGGAGTGCAGTGGCGCGATCTCGGCTCATTGCAAGCTCCGCCTCCCGGGTTTACGCCATTCTCCTGCCTCAGCCTCCCGAGTAGCTGGGACTACAGGCGCCCGCCACCTCGCCCGGCTAGTTTTTTGTATTTTTTAGTAGAGACGGGGTTTCACCGTGTTAGCCAGGATGGTCTGGATCTCCTGACCTCGTGATCCGCCCGTCTCGGCCTCCCAAAGTGCTGGGATTACAGGCTTGAGCCACCGCGCCTGGCCTATTTTCAATATTAAAGAATACTATAATGACATAGAAAATGTAAACTATATTGTGGGTTCAAATGATAGAATCTACAGTAAAGGTAGTATTGGTATCGAGCTGGTAGAAATGTTCATCTTAATCCACATGATGATATGTCATTATATTTATAGCATAATGAGTCAAGGTAAATTAATGGATATTTATTTAGATAAATATGTTTATTCTGCTCTCTATATTTCAGTAACTTCTAAGTTTCAATCTTTATTTTCATACTTTATCTTTTATTTGGAAACTATTTGTCAAATGACTTATAAGCCTTGAGTACTAGTTCAAACTTGGTCAGGTTTAGAAAGCTGTTTCAAAGCTCTGAGAGATATGTGAAGATCAATTGGAAGGATGAGTAGTTTCGTAGGAAACTCTGCCTCATTGGAGATATTATTGGTCTTCAGTGCTAACAGGTCTTTTTTCAGATACTTTAAATTATTACAGAAAAAAAAACCAAAACAAAACATTTATCTACATGCTGCATGAATGGCTTCCAGTGTTCTTGGAGTTGTGTGGTAGAAGGGTACTGGGGATCTCCCACTTAAAAGTGAATTATTAGATTCAATCCTCCATTTCTTAGGAAACCTCATCTTTGGCTATTGTCATACCTGATGTATATGCATTCATAGTATTAGTTAAATTTTCTTCCCAGAATAAACTTTGAAATATCAGAAGGTGATATTTAACATTGTTTAGAAGAGTGAATAAATCAAAGATAGCAAGTTGTTTAAAAAAAAAAAAAAAGAAGAAGAAGCTAAACAAAAACTGCTGCCAGCACTAACTAGCTTATTTGGAACTGCAGACCTAAAGAGGGAGAAGGACACAAATGTAACCTTGCTAAACTAAGCAGCCTGTGGGTTCATTTACTGTGTCTGTAATATTCCTTGGTAGCATAACAGAACAGAAAATCTAAAATACCAGATTATCAGACCTGATTCTTGACTGAGGCCTTTGGCCAATGTAAGGAAACCCCAAAACTACTAGGTATGACAGAATAAGCATAGAGGGAGAAAGAAACAAAAACAAATAAACCAAATCTTTGTGCCTACAAATAGGAATTCCAGACATGTAAAGAAATGTTCAGTCGGGCGTGGTGGCTCATGCCTGTAATTCCAGCACTTTGGGAGGCCAAGGCAAGAGGATTGCTTGAGCCCACTAGTTTGAGACCAGCCCTGACAACATAGTGAGACCCTATCTGTACAAAAAGTTAAAGAATTAGCTGGGTGTTGTGGCACACTCCTGTAGTAGTACTAGGAGCTTGGGAAGTCCTGTAGTTTCTGAATCCTTGAGCCTGGGAGGTCGGGGCTCCAGTGACCATGGTCACACCACTGCACTCCAACCTGGGCGACAGAGCAAGACTCTGTCTGAAAAAAAAAAAAAAAGTTCAGAAAAAAAGTAACAAAGTCAACAATCAGAATATGAATTCATTCTGGATTAATTTGGGGTATAATGTGATAAAGACTAAGTATTCTTAGGATGCACAGATATATGACAGAATCATAAATTTTAAAAAAAGACCCAAAACCATGAAACAAAATAGGTAGAAATAAAACAAGAACAGGTTTAAATAAGAAAGAACCAACTATAAATAATTAAAATGAAAAAGTACTAATTGGAATAAAAAATCCAATAGGATAAAATCTAGATCGCACAAGCAACAGAAAGAGAACTATTTTATTTTTAGATCTATATAGAACATTTACAAAAATTGACCAAATACTATATAGTTTCAATAAATGTCAAAGGATATATCAGTCCATGGATCCTGACCATAATGAAATTAAATTAGAACTCAATAATGTGAGTGATTAAAAAAAATACTTGTCCAGACATGGTGGCTCATGCCTGTAATCCCAGCACTTTGGGAGGTGGAGGCAGATGGATCACTTGAGGCCAGGAGTTTGAGATCAGCCTGGCTAACATGGTGAAACCCATCTCTACTTAAAAAAATAAATAAATAAATAAATAGCTGGGTGCAATGGCAGATGCCTGTAGTCCCAGCTACTTGGGAGGCTGAGGCACAAGAATTGCTTGAGTCTGGGAGGAAGAGTTTGCAGTGAGCTGAGATCATGTCTCTGCACTCCAGCCTGGGTAACAGAATGAGACTGTTTAAAACAAAACAAAACAAAACAAAAACAAAGCTCTACATCTTTTAGGACAAAATGATGCTCCCTAAAAAAATTGGGTAAAAAGGAAATCACAACAGAAATGATAATATATTTAGAATTAAACAACCATGAAAGAATTACTATAACCAAAACCCATAGATGCATTAAAATAAAACAACCAACAAAAATAGTTTAAAATAAATGAGTTATGTGTTCAATTCATGAACCTGTAAAAGAATAACTAGAAAAGCCAAAAGAAGGAAGAAAAATTTTAAACTAAACTTTGTAAAAATATGAAAAAAAACCTTAGGTTCAAATGATAGACTAAAATCTAGTTCTTTTGACAAAAATTAAATGAAAGGCAAACTACAAGTAAACCTAATTAAGCAAAAAAAAAAAAAAAAAGAGAAAGTATGAAAAGGACATAACTAAAGTATATATGTAGGTACACATATTTACATATACATTACTTGAGCATATTTTATTGTTTAAATCTTCTGTTTCTTTACTACTCTTTGGTGTTTTTTGTTTGTTTGTTTTGAGATGGAGTCTTGCTCTGTCTCCCAGGCTGGAGTGCAGTGGCTCGATCTCGGCTCACTGCAGCCTCTGCCTCCCGGGTTCAAGTGATTCTCCTGCCTCAGCCTCCCGAGTAGCTGGGATTACAGGCACTCACCATCACGCCTGGCTAATTTTTGTATTTTTCGTAGAGATGGGGTTTCACCATGTTGGCCAGGCTGCTCTTGAACTCCTGACCTCAAGTGATCTGCCTGCCTCGGCCTCCTAAAGTGCTGGGATTACAGGCCTGAGCCACCACACCCTACCATCTTTACTACTCTTTGTTTTATGTTTTTCTGTGTTAAGTCTCCCATGATGGCTTCATGTTTTAAATTTTTTCCTTGTAATACTATCAATGTCTGCTTAATATTTTGAATCTGTAAGATGGTAAATATCCAAATTAACCTGTGGATTCAATGCAATTCACAACAACAAAAATCTCACAGATTTTTTTTTTTTTCTGTGGAAAATGAACAAGAGTCAGGTCCAAATTCAGGACAGCTCATTCTGTCCTCTTTGCAAAGGGCCCAAAAGGGCCAAGATAATTGTGAAAAATAAAAGGATGGGGACATTTACGCTACCTGATGTGAAGATGACTTATCAAACTATTGTAATTAAGACTGTGGAAGTTAGGTGCAGTGGCTCACACCTATAATCCCCACTACTTGGGAGGTTGAGATGGGAGGATCGCTTGAGGACAGGAGTTCAAAACCAGCCTGAACAACACAGTGACACCCTGTTTCTCCCTCCTTCTCAAAAAAAAAAGATAATGTATTGGTACACGATTACATAAACAGAACAGAATAGAAACCCTAGAAATACAGAAGAAACATTAAAAAATACATAATGAGGAAACTATGGACAGTCCACCTAATGGGGCTGATACAACTGGTTAAATAGGGAATATAACTTAAAACTTCATCCCTGCTTTGTGATCTTCCTGTTTTTAAGTTCCAAAAGATCAAAGTCCTATATGTGAAAAGCAAACTTTAGGGACCTTCACTGGCCAATTCGAAGGAAATCTAAGCATCAAAAAGAATAACACTTTGAATTTTTTAAAAAATCCATGAGTCCATAGTGACACACAACAGAAGATAGAATCAGTGAAAAAGGGAAAAAGTAGAGGTAGATTTTTTGTGTGTAGAAGAATGTCAGCTAATAAATATAGAAGGAATGATGGAAATTGAAAATCATTATTTTATAATCCCCAACATAATTAAGGCAAGGATCACTGATAAGTCATCATTAAGTGGTTATTTGGAAACATGACATCAAATTATCACTTCACTAAATATTTATTAGTTCCAAAGGGGAAATGTACCTCTACAATGCAAATATTTGGCAATCACAATCTTAACTAAGTGGTCACCATGTGCGGTTTTTTGTTTTCTTTTGAGATAGGTCTTGCTCTGTTGCCCAGGATGGTGTGCAGTGATGCAGTCATAGCTCACTGTAGCCTTGAACTCCTGGCCTCAAGTCATCTTCCTGCCTTGGCCTGCCAAAGTGCTGGGATTGCAGGTGTAAGCCACCACACCCAGCCTATCATGTGCCTTTAGATATGATACAGTAGGAGGTATACACCATCACTTGTGTGGTGTTTTGTTAGAAATGTCTGACCTGAATCTAATGATAAATAGTCAAACAAAAATCCAGAATATGAGACAGTCTACGAGATAACTGGCCACTATTTAAGGATTTAATATTATGAGGAGCAGAAGGAGGTAATAGTATTGTTTAAACTGAAGGAGACTACAGGCATATAACAGTCAGATGAAATCCATTGAATCTGGACTTTTGAAAAATGTATAAACTGGGTCGCGGGCAGTGGCTCATGCCTGTAATCCCAGCACTTTGGGAGGCCGAGGTGGGTGGATCACGAGGTCAGCAGTTCAAGACCAGCCTGACCAACATGGTGCAACCCCGTCTCTACTAAAAATAGAAAAAAATTAGCTGGGCGTGGTGCAGGCACCTGTAATCCCAGCGACTTGGGAGGCTGAGGCAGAAGACTCGCTTGAAACTGGAAGGCGGAAGTTGCAGTGAACCGAGATTGTACCATTGCACTCTAGCCTGGGCAATAAGAGCAAAACTCCGTCTCAAAAAAAAAAAAAAAAAAAAAAAGTATAAACCTTTCTCTTTGACAATTTAGGAAGTTTGAGTATGAAAAGAATGTTGGAAGTTGTGTTGAATTAACAATTTTTTTTCCTCAGGTGTGGTAATGATGCTGTGGATATGTAGGAGAATGTCATTGTTTTCTGGAAAATATGCTGAAATATTTATATATATTTTTTCTTTTTTTGAGACACTGTGTCACTCTGTCGCCCAGGTTGGAGTGCAGTGGCATGAGTTTGGCTCACTGCAACTTGTGCCTCCTGGGTTCAAGCGCCTCAGACTCCCAAGGAACTGGAATTACAGGCACGCACCACCATACCAGCTAATTTTTGTACTTTTAGTAGAGACGTGATTTCACCATGTTGGCCAGGCTGGTGTCAAACTCTTGACTTCAAGTGATCTGCCCAAGACAGCTTCCCAAAGTTCTGGGAATTACAGGCATAAGCCACTGCGCCCGGCCGAGATAAGCTGAAATATTTAGAGGTAAAATATCTCAATGCCTACACTCACTTTCAGATGGTTTGTCAAAAGGGAAAAAATACATATAGAGACAGAGAGATAGAGAGAGCGAATGTGTCAAGATGTTAATAGTTGATAAATACAGGTGAGAGGTATAACAGTATTCATTTTACTGTTCAACTTTTCTCTGGGTTTGAAATTCTGCAAAATAAACAAGAATATTTTTGAAGGTAAAAAATTAGAGAATAATAATAAAACAGTTTTATGACTTTAGGTGTTCTTAAGAGAAACAACCATTACAAACCACAACAAAAAGTCTTGATAAATTTTACTGTTTTAAAACTTTGGCTGGACGCGGTGGCTCACGCCTGTAATCCCAACACTTTGGGAGGCCCAGGCGGGTGGATCACCTGAGGTAAGTTCAAGATCAGCCTGATGAATGTGGTGAAACCGTGTCTCTACTAAAACTACAAAAATTAGCCGGGCGTGGTGGTGCGTGCCTGTAGTCCCAGCCACTTGGGAGGCTGAGACAGGAGAATTCTTGAACCCAGGAGGCAGAGGTTGCACCGAGCTGGGATTATGCCACTGCACTCCAACCTGGGCAACAGAGGGAGACTCCGTATCAAAACAAAACAAAGAAACGAAATAGAACAAAACACAAAAACCTAAAAATTCTGTACTATAAGATATAACATAAAGCAGTCAAAGAGATAAGCTCACCTGTAAGAAGATATTTACTATATATAACAAAGGATCAGTATCTAGAATATATGAATAAATTCTATGCAAAGAAAAAGGAGGGATGGGGCCAAATTACCCAATAGAAAAATTGGTAAAGGGGTCAGGCATGGTGGCTCTTGCCTGTAATCGAGGCAGTTTGGGAGGCCAAGGCAGGAGGATTGCTTGAGCCCAGGAGTGTGAGACCAGCCTGGAAAATATATTGAGAACTCGTCTCTACAAAAAGTAAAAAAAAAAAAAAAAAAAAAAAATTAGCCAGATATGTTGGTACATGCCTGTAGTCTCAGCTACTCAGGAGGCCAAGGTGGGAGGACTGCTTGAGCCTAGGAGGTCAAGGCTGCAGTGAGCTATGATCACACCACTGCACTCCAGCCTGGGTAACAGAGTGAGACCCCAACTCTTAAAAAAAAAAGAGAGAGAGAGAGAGAAAGAAAGATTGGCAAAGGATCTGCATAATTAATTTACAAAAGGAAATCCAAATGGCTAATAACACAAGAAAGATGTTTGTTCAATTTTACTAGTAATTAGGGAAATAAAAAACAAAACACAAAATGTTTAATAAAATTATAATACATATTATGAGATTATTAATGTTATAGTAAAATGTGTAAATACATAATAGAATTATTATTACATTTAAAAGGCTCACATTATCAGACTTTTTTTTCTTCCCTTATCTTCTGATAAAAATAGAATTTTTATACACTGCTGTCAGGAGTACAAACTGGTTAAAAAACATTTTAGGCCAGGCACAGTGGCTCATGCCTGTAATCACAGCACTTTGGGAGGCTGAGGCAGGAGGGTCACTTGAGTTTGGGAGTTCAAGACCAGCCTGGGCAACATAGTGAGACCTCGTCTCTACTAAAAAGAAAAAAGTTAACTGGGCATGGTGGTGCACACCTGTATTCCCAGCTAACTTGGGAGGCTGAAGCAGGTGGATTGCTTGAGCCCAGGAGTTGGATCGCTCCACTGTACTCTATCCTGGGTAACAGAGTAAGATGCTGTCTCAAAAACAAAACAAAACAAAACAAAACAAAAAAATTTAGAAATTAATTTCTTAATACTTAGTAATCTAGGAGCTGCGTATATCTTATGACTCAGCAATTATATCTCTAGTTTCATTTCCTGCTGTTCTCCCTCTTCCTCATTCTGCTTCGGCCACATTGGCTTCCTTGTGGTTCCTTGATCCTTTCAAGCAAGTGCCCTTCTTAGGGCTTTTTCATTCACTGTTCTCTCCATTAATCTTGATTCTTTACTTGCTTCAGGACTCTGCTTAAGTGTCACCTTTTTGGAAAAGCTTTCCTGACCCACCGTATCTTAAAGATTACTCATTCTCTATGCCCTCAACTTGCTTTATGTACTTGATATATATTAATTTACTTTCTGTCTCCCACTCTTCCTGAAGGTAGATTGGATCATTGTTTTTCAATTATTAAAAAAGTTTTTTTGATTGAGATGGTGTCTCGCTTTTTTGCCCAGGCTGGTCTTGAACTCCTGAGCTCAAGCAGTCGTCCCACCTTGGCTTACCAAAATGCTGGGATTACAGGCGTGAGCCACCACACCTGGCCCATTGTTCTCAATTCGTTACTGCCCCATCTCAATATTAGAATTATCCAATCATGCCTATCACCATGTGACTTTGCAAAACCTCCCACTGTCGTTGATGGAATATATTTCTCTGCTCCCTTGATGTTAGGCATAGCATGGCATGGTTTGGCTAATGGAATGTAAGCAGAAGTGACCATGACAATCCTGAGATGAGACCTTAAAAGGCATTATGTATTTCTACTCACCTCTCTTATACTTCTGTCACCCACTGTGGGAAGAACGTCTCTCAGGCAGGCAACTGGTTCTAGAATGATGAAGACATGTGAAGCAGACGTAAACTTGACCTGAAGATTGGAGTCCAGCCTAGCCCAGCCAAACATAGACAAACGTAGCCAAGATCAGCCAAACTTTGTCTGATCTTCAGACCTGAGAGTGAGAAAAATAAATGTCTGTTATTTATGCCACTGAGAATATTCGAAGTATTTATTGTGCAGCATCGTTGCAGCAATGCAGGTGACTAGTATATACCCCTCTGGAATGTAAACTTCAGGACAGCAAGGTTTTTACAGTTTTGTTCAATGGTATGTGCTCAGTGAGTAGAACAGTGTCTAGTATGCATGGGTGTTTAATAAATAATTGTTGAATTAATTAATGCATTTGTGCTAAGGCCATTAAACTACTCGTAATCCCAAAGGACAAGGCAAGAGTTCAAGTGTGCAAAGAAACAGATATAATTAGCTCTGTTATAAATATAGTCCGTCAGAAGCTAGCACCAATGTATAGTGAATGCCTCCTGCAATCAAATGAACAAGCAGCTTAAACTGGCAATAGATACATATGAAACCAAAGAATAGTTGATAAGAGGATCAGAAATAGAAGGTCCCAGTAGAATTTCAATAAAATAGATATTTACTCAAATATTACCATCACCTCTGAATTGGAGACTATTCAAAAATAGATGTGTATCAGCTCAGTGTCCCACAGAATAAATGAAATGGGCTATAATCATCCATGAGCTGTCTGGTGGCAAAAATAGAAGTCACGGAGGCCTTATAAAAGAGCCCAACATATATAGATAAATCAAGAGAGCAAATGTTAAAGTATATAGGGAAAAAGTGAGTTTAGGTGTTTTTGAACTATTATAACTTTTCTCTAAGTATGAAATTATTTCCTAAGTTTTTGTAACAAGTAAGAAATGGTGGGCTGGGAGTGGTGACTCACACCTGTAATCCCAGCACTTTGGGAGGCCGAGGCAGGCGGATCATGAGGTCAGGAGGTTGAGACCGTCATGGCTAATACAGTGAAACCCTGTCTCTATGAAAAAAAATGCAAACAACTAGCCGGGTGTGGTGGCAGGCGCCTGTAATCCCAGCTCCTCAGGAGGCCGAGGCAGAGGAATCGCTTGAACCTGGGAGGTCGGAGACCTGCAGTGAACCAAGATTGCACCACTGCACTCCAGCCTGGGTGACAGAGTGAGACTCTGTCTCAAAAAAAAGAAAGAAAAAAAAAAAAGAAATGGTGACTGGGCGCGGGTGACTCACGCCTGTAATCACAGCACTTTGGAAGGCACAGGTGGGTGAATCACCTGAGGTCAGGAGTTCAAGACTAGCCTTGCCAACATGCCGAAACCCCGTCTCTACTGAAAATACAAAAATTAGCCAGGTGTGGTGGAGCATGCCTGTAATTCCAGCTACTCCGGAGGCTGAGACAGGAGAATCGCTTGAATCTGGGAGGCAGAGGTTGCAGTGAACTGAGATCACACCCCTGCACTCCAGCCTGGGAGACAGAGTGAGACTCAGTCTCAAAAAAAAAAAAAGAAAAAAGAAAAAGAAAAGAAAAGAAATGGTTTGTTCCAGTATTTCCAGAAAGAAACCAAATATGACTAATCCTGAACATGAGAACTTTTGTGGTCTTGAATGACTTAAGTAGCAATTGTCTAGTTTTTATGTGGGACAATGGAACATATATTGCCAGAATGACTATAGGCAGATTGCTTCCCACCAGAATGACCTCCTCCTGTTTGCTGTTTGTATGTTCTTTACACTGTCCTTTGACATAACTGGAGGTATGTTGAGGAACTATCATACTGTTTCTCTTGGAAGTTTATCATCTCCCTTAGGTGTTGTGATTAAGAACCACAACAGTTTTGAGCAAGTAGTAGATTCTGCCTCTTTAGCTGAGTGTCCAATGTCCAGATCAATACTAGACAAAGACTGAAGTACATGTAGGTTGTTTGAAAGCTGCAAATGGAATGCTGTGGGGAGCTGATGCCCCAACTAGCATCATCAATAGTTTTTCCTTTTCATATTTTGATCTCCACCTCAGGATGCTAAGCTGAATGTACGGTGGGAAAGAGGAGAGGGGAAGTGAGGAAGTGAAAAAGGGAAGAGAAGGCAACCAATAAAGGATGCATTATCAAGCTTGCTTCCACTATGGTCAATAAGAGCTTAATCCTGCAGAGATAATGGGAACAACATAAAACCCATGCTTCCGAGTTATACCTCCCACACACAGGGGCAGGGATCTGGTTGAGGGCTACTCAGAGCCAGATATTAATTCCCTAGAACATCTGGGCCAGCTTAGGGAGAGAATCCTTTCCCAGCTCCAGTGGAAGTCTTTAGGAAAACAGATGCAGATGTTGGCTACTAGAAGTCTGCCAGAAAACACGCAAGTGTTAAGGCCCAAAGGATATAGGTAGAGCACTGAAAGCATCTACTACTAGGTCTAAGAAGGTCTACAGGACATACACTGGTGATTAAAGGTACTAATTAGCACTAGGGCCCAGAAAGGCAACTCAAATTAAAGATGCTATATAGGGAGGCTGAGGTGGGCGGATCACGAGGTCAGGAGACCGAGACCATCTTGGCTAACACGGTGAAACCCCACCTCTACTAAAAATACAAAAAATTAGCTGGGCATGGTGGCAGGCACCTGTAGTCCCAGCTACTCGGGAGGTTGAGGCAGGAGAATGGCATGAACCTGGGAGGCAGAGCTTGCAGTGAGCTGAGATGCGCCACTGCACTCCAGCCTGGGTGACAGAGCGAGACTCTGTCTCAAAAAAAAAAAAAAAAGAAAAGAAAAGATGCTATATAGCTCTCCTCTTGACAAATAGACATCATCTACCTTAGTTGAAACTAGAATGCTATTACTTAGGACATTGAGATTCCATCTGTAACTACTTTATACATGAAGATTCATCCTGTTTTCTAACACATTATACAATACATGGCCCCAAATACTCCTTTTTCTCATATTGTGTTCAGTCCTGTTATTCTGAGATGAAGAACAAGAGTGTGAAATGGGAGAAAGTATGAATGCCGGCTGGATGTGGTGGCTCACACCTGTAATCCCAGCACTTTCAGAGGCTGAGGTGGGCAGATCACTTGAGGCCAGGAGTTCGACAGCAGCCTGGTCAATATGGTGAAGTCCCATCTCTACTAAAAATACAAAAATTAGCCAGGTATGGTGGCACATTCCTGTAATCGTGGCTACTTGGGAGGCTGAGGTGGGAGAATCACTTGAACCTGGGAGGTGAAGCCTGCAGTGAGCCAAGATTCTGCCACTGCACTCCAGCCTGGGCGACAGAGCGAGACCCTGTCTCAAAAAAGAGAAAATATTGATGCCATTTAGAGCATTAAGTTCAGCTTCCATCAGTGATATGCTGGGAAAGAGATGAACCAGAAAAATGAGCAACTGCCTCCTACCTGAGTAATCACTAAGAAAATCATACCAGGCAAGTCTAGGAAATCTTTGCTACTTCATTGAAGGAGGAGGGAGCTGGTCTCATTCTTGGACCATTGATACAGATCTACCAATCTATATACGATGTTGACATCTTGTTTGCCACCCAGAAACTGGCCCTGGCTTGTTTTATTTTGATCTCATTTCCTTGTCATTCATTAATTTAACAAATATTTTTTGAGTACTTACAATGGATCTGAGATAAACAAGACAGACTCATGCCCTGTGTTCTGGAACTTGTAATTTAGTGGAGGAGGCAGATTATACCACAAACAATTACTTAGTTACAATTGTGTTAAATGCTAAGAAGACAAGTATAGAATACTATGAATGTGTAATACAGAGATTACTCAATCCATGCTGAAGTGTAATGTCAGGGAGGCCTTCACTGAGGAATATTTAATCTAAGATTTGAAGAGTAGAGTTTGGCCAGGAGAAGAAGGAGCAGTTGAAGAATAGCATTTGCAAGAAGGAGTTTAGGATGTTCCTGACACTAAAAGAAAGCCAGTGTGGCTTGAGAGCAGTAGTCACAGACAAGAGTGGCAAAGATGAGGCTGGAAGGATGTGAAGAGCAGACAAGGACAAGATTTTGGAGGATTAGGGTGGCAGAAGATAACATCAATTTTTGCTATGCTACATTTTTGCCAACATTTGTGGTTGTTAATCCTTTTAAATTTAGCCATTCTAGTGAATATAAAATGGCACCTCATTAAGTTTTAATTTGCATTTCCCTGGTATTTAACGATTTTGAGCACCTTTTCCACACCCATTTGTATAAATTCCTTTGTGTCTTTAATTTGTCTTCTTATTTTTAAATTTAGGTTATATTTTATTATTAATTGTAGAAGTTCTTTATGTATTTTGGATACAAGTTCTTTGTCATATATGTTTTACAAATCTTTTCTCCCAACTTGTGGCTTGCCTATTCATTTTCTTAATAGTGTCTGTTAATGACCAGAAGTTTTTAAAATTATATTAACCATATCAGTTTCCAGTTACGTGCATTCATCACTGTAGATCTGAGTTACTACTTGATGGCACATCTCATCAGACTGAATAACTTCTTTTAACATTTCTTGTGGTGGAGGTCTGCTGGCAATGAATTTTCTGTTCTTATGTGTCAGAATGGCTTTATTTCACTTTAATTGTTGAAAGATAATTTCACTGGATGTAGAATTCTGAGTTGACAGTATTTTGTCTTTCGACATTTTAATGATGTCATTCCATTGTTTTCTAGGCTCCATTATTTCCATTGAGAAGTCAGCTGATTTACACACACACACACACAAATTGTTCCTCTGTCACATGTGGCTTTCCTCTGGCTGCTTTCAAGACTTTATCTTTGGTTTCAGCAGTTTGATTATAGTGTGCTTAGGTGTGGTTTTCTTTGTATTCATCCTATTTTGAATTCTTTGAGCTTTTTGGATCTGTATATCAACATCTTTTTATAAAATTTGATCAGTTTTCAGCCATTATTTTTTCAAGTATTTTTTTCTGCCTCAATCCTACTCATTCTAGGACTCCTGTTCTACTTGTTGTTGTTACTCAATAGGGCTCTGATGCTGTTTGTTTTTCTTCAATCTTTTTTTCCTCTGCATTCTTCAGATTGGTCCATTTCTATTAACTTATTTCCAAGTTCACTGACACTTTTTTCCTCACTGCCTCCAACCTGCTGTTGAGAACATATAGAGAATTTTTCATTTCATTTCATTTTTTAATTTTTTTTACTGCTCCTTGTGGAGCAGGGTTAATTCGTAGGCCAATTTTAAAATTTTACTTATTGCATTTTTCAATTCCAGAATTTCTATTTAGTTTGTTTTATACTTTCCATATCCATGTTAAGAGGCTGTAACTGTTCATTCATTATTCATTTATCTTCTAAGTTATTATAAAAATTATAATGGCTGTTTCAAAGTCTTTTACTTATGGATTTTATTTTCTTGTTTCTTCACAAGTTTAGTGATTTTTTTATTGACTACTGTACATTATGTTTGATACATTGTAACAACCTCTACACTTTCCCATCTTCTGAGGAAGATAAGTTTGCTCTAAAAGACAGCTAACTTGCCTGATCTCATACTCCAAATGCTGTCTCCTATACAGTAGGCAACATGTAAAATCTCACACAGTCCTTTAAGCTTCCACGTGCTGCTTTTCCATAAGGCTCTGCGGAGTCACCTCCATGGATGTGTAGTTTAGTCATGAGCCAAGAATTTAGTCTAATTCTATATGCAGATCTTAAAGCTCATCTCCTCTGCAGCCCACTCTTTTTCAGGATTTCCCCCTAATTTTCTGGATGCTCTACTAGGCTGATATTTTAATTTCCTTCTATTCCTATTTTGTTGAGTGTTTTTATCACGAAAGGGTGTTGGAGCTTGTCAAATGCTTTTTCTACATCAATCAAGATGATCATGTGCTTTTTACATTCGTTCTGTTAATGTGGTGTATTCCATTGATTGATTTTCATATATGGAACCATCATTGCATTCCAGGAAAAAAACCACATGGCCATGGTGTATAATCCTTTTTTATATGTTACTAAATTCAATTTGCTAGTATTTTGTTGAGGATTTTTATATCAATGCTGATATGGTTTGGATGTGTGTCCTCCTTCAAATCTCATGTTGAAATATGATCCCCAGTGTTGGAGGTGGGGCTGAGCACTATTCCCTTGGTGATGAGTGAGTTCTCACTCAGTTAGTTTACATGAGAGCTGGTTGTTTATTTTTTTGTTTATTTAATTTTTTTACTCAGACCATTTATTCTCCAGAATTTTTTATTTAGTTGTTTAAAGGATCCTGGCTCCTCCTCCTCTCTAACTCCTTCTCTCACCATGTGATACACCAGCTCCCCCTTTGCCTTCCTAAGGCCTCACCAGAGACAGATATTGGCACCATTCTTCTTGTACAGCCTGCAGAACCATAAGCCAAAATAAACCTCTTTCTTTATAAATTGCCTAGTCTCAGGTATTCCTTTACTGCAACACAAAACAGACTAACAAAAATGCTCATAACACTCTAATCTCTGAGAGTTATGACAAGTTATAACACTCTAATTTGAATTATATCAGCTTAACTTCAATAACATTCAAAAACTCTGCTCCTTTACAGCTCTGTCTCTACCCTTTGGTTGATGATGTCATAAAATTACATTTTACAGATGTGTATAAACTATATAAACTAACAGGTCTTTTTTTTTTTTTTTTTTTAAATGGAGTTTTGCTCTGTCGCCCAGGCCGGAGTGCAGTGGTGCAATCTCAGCTCACTGCAACCTCTGCCTCCCGGGTTCAAGTGATTCTCCCACCTCAGCCTCCCATGTAGCTGGGATTACAGGTGCCTACCACCACACCTGCCTAATTTTTGTATTTTTAGTAGAGATGGGGTTTCACCACATTGGCCAGGCTGGTCTCAAACTCCTGATCTTAAGTGATTTTCCCACCATGGCTTCCCAAAGTGCTGGGATTACAGGCATGAGCCACCATGGCTGACCGTAAATGAATAATTATTTTAAATGCACTACTCTCTTAAATTTTGTAGAAAATACAATGTGGGGTTGTAAACCAAAGTTACAATAATACTAAAAAGGGTTAGTCTTTTAAAGCATGTAGAAAACAAATCATTGTTATAATAATACTAACTTTTATAATTGCCCATAAATTTACCTTTATTTAGATCTGTATTTGTTCACATGGTTTTGAGTTACTGTTGAGTGTCCTATCATTTCATCCTGCAGGACTCCCTTGACTGTGTTTTTGTTATTTTGTCTCACTAGTGATACTTAGAACATTTCTTGCAGGGCAAGTCCAATGGTAACAGGCTCCCTCAGTTTTTATTCACCTGGAAAGGTCTTCATTTCTGCCTCACTTTTGAAGGACAGTTTTGCTGAATATAGGATTCTTAGTTGACAGACTTTCCCCCACCTGCCTTTTAGCACTTTGAATATAATGACCCACTGCCTTCTGACCTTCAAAGGTCCTGATGAGAAATCTTCTAATAATCTTATTGAGGATCCCTTACATGTGATGAGTCACTTTTCTCTTGCTTCTTTAAATATTCTGTCATTGTTTTTGGTTTCCAAAAGTTTAATTATAACGTGTCTCAGTGTGTATCTCTGAGTTCATCTTAGAGTTTTTTGAGCTTCTTGGATGTTTATACACATGTCTTTCATTTAATTTGGGAAGTTTTCAGCCATTATTTCTTCAAATATTCTCTCTGCCCCAACTCTCTCTCTCTCCTCTTTCTGAAATTACCATAACACACACTTTCATTCACTTGATTGTGTCCCACAGGTCCCTTTGGCTCACTTTTCTTCAATCTTTATTATTTCTGTTCCTCAGACTCAATACTTTCCAGACTACAACAATGGCAGCCAACCTCTTTGTCTGCACCTCTATGATCAGCATCAGTAATCAGCAATCACGGCTTAGATGCCTAATATTTGAAGGACAGGGACCTTTTTCCCCACCTGGGTTCCCACAAGATGTTTGCAAGGTGCTCTAGGAACACTTGCACAAACTGCCTGCCAAGTGGCTCAGGGGTGGAGGATGGTTACCTGCTATTGTATTCAGGAGCTGAATTTGATCAAATTTAAACTCACTTTAGCATCCAAGACTTCTCCTGGATGTTGCAAGCCTTCAGTAGACTCTAGAGTTTCAAAATAGTTTCATCAGACAAATTCTGCCAGTGCTATGGTTGTCAGGTGGGGAGACAGATTCCTGGTGCCTTCTACTTTGTCATCTTCCCAGAATCCTGTATCAAGTAGCTGGGATTTTAATTGGGAATGTATTGAATCTATGAAGTCAGGAAGAACTGACATCTTAATAATATTAAGTCTTCCTATTCAAGAACAAGAAATATCTCTTGATTTATTTAGTTCTGTTTGATTTCTTCCATCAGAGTTTTGTATTTTCCCTCACATAGATTATATGTGTATTTTATTAGATTTATATCTAAGTATTTCATTTTTGGTGGTGCTAACGTAAATGGTACAATGCTTTTAATTTCACATTCTACTAGTTTATTGCTGGTATATTTAGCTGGCATATAGGATAGTGATTGAAATTTTTATATTAACTTTGTATCTTGCTATAATTGTTTATTAGTTCCAGAAGGTTTTATTTTTTGTCACTTCTTTTGGATTTTTACATACAAAATCGTGTCTTCTGTGAACAAAGACAGTTTTTATTTTTTCTGTCCAAATCTATATAACTTTTATTTCCTTTTCTTATTTCATTAGCTAAGAGTTCTAGTACAACACTGAAAAGGAGTGGTGAAAGGGAACATTCTGGCCTTGCTCCTGATCTTAGCAAGAAAGCTTCCAGTTTCTTACCCTAAGTATGTTGTTAGTGTCAGGCTTTCTGTAGATGTTCTTTATCAAGTTGAAGACATTCTCCTCTGTTCCTATTTTGCTGAAAGATTTTTTTTTTTTTTTTTTTGAGATGGGGCCTCACTTTATTGCTCAGGCTGGAATTCAGTGGCATGATCATGGCTCACTGCAGCCTCGACCTCCTGGGCTCAGGTGATACCTCCTGAGGAGCTGGGACTGTAGGTGCATGCCACCACACCTGGATAATTTTTGGATTTTTTGTAGTGAATTTTCACCAGGTGCGGTGGCTCATGCCTGTAATCCCAGCACTTTGGGAGGCTGAGGAGGGTGGATCACCTGAGGCCAGCCTGGCCAACATGGTGAAACCCCATCTCTATTAAAAACACACAAAATTAGCTGGGCATGGTGGCAGGCGCCTGTAGTCCCAGCTACTTAGGAGGCTGAGGCAGGAGAATGGTGTGAACCTGGGAGGTGGAGCTTACAGTGAGCCGAGATCGCACCACTGCACTCCAGCCTGGGCGACAGAGCAAGACTCTGACTCAAAAAAAGAAAAAAAAAAAGGAAAGAAAGGAAACAAGGAGACTATAATAGAGGATAGACAAGACAAGAAGCATTAAAAGACATGCCTCTTAGTAACTATGAATTAACAGAGACCAGTTTTAAAGTATGAATTCTCTAAGAGGATAGTTAAAATTTTAGTCATAGCTTAAATCAGATTATTCAAATCAATCATATAGTGATATATCCAAATATTACTAAGCAGATGCTTTGATAGTTAAGAGAAGGAAGAATAAACTTTGCAAAGGGAAGGTCTAGATAGGGAAAGAATTTTGAGAGCTTTCAGGCAGGATGAAGGGGCTAATTACCTGGAGGATAGGGATACTGAAAAGCATGAAGGAGATTGCTAATGACAAACTTTACCTCCCTTATAATTTTGCCTAAAACCATGGAGGTATTGGATGTTTGACTGGCTTGAAAACCTGTAACTTTCATTTTCTTTTATTCATACCTGCATTCCCATGCATCGTATTTAAATAAATATTCTTAAAAAATAAAAACAAAAATGAAATTTCCTCAGCCATTTATATTCCTTTGACTCTAGCCTCTTGTCATATATGCTTAGTTTTACTATCTCCCTTCTTTTCTCGTCCTCTTTTACTTTTTGGTGCCCCGTTCTTTGATGGAACAAAATCCTATTTCCTTGCATTTTGTTACACATAGCAATTCATGTTTCTCTAGTCCTTACCCCAAAATCAGCTCTGGGGCTATGGAGATTCAAGAGCTCAGGTAATTATTTGAAAACCTTGTGTTTAAAACTCTGGTCATTAGAAAAGATCCATACCCTAGCATTAGAGGAGGGGTTTATTCTGTTATTACATTTTGTCTTTGCAGTGTTTTGCAAAGCTGCTGCACAATTTTTTTTTTTTCTAAGAGTAGACTGAAAAAAAGACCAAACACATTATTAATTGTGGTAATTTTCTTGCTCATCTTTCTGTACTGGGAAATGACCATAGCTTTTCTGCCTTTAGAGAGGTATTAGCTCCACTGCTCTCTTTAAGCTGTGCTTTTGGATTTGTGCTAGGCCTTGCTGGGTAGCTAAGCTAGTTCAAAAGGGCAGCATATGCAGTAAGATCTATGGAAGAAGCAGTACTTCCAGGGTGTCAGTTGTTACATCTCCCTCTTCTACCTCACTGCCCTAACTTACCATCAGAACTAAGAAGAAACTTTACTTATATGGATGAACAAAATAATCAACACTCAAAAATCAGAAACTAATTTAAACATTAGCCATATAACCAATTAGAAAATGTAACAACAAAATATATTCAAAATAGTAAAGAATAAAACACCCAAGAATGAAAATAACTGTAGAAGATATATATGAGGAAAATTTTAAAACTTTCCTACAGGACATAACAAAAGACTGATTTCAATAGTGGCATACCACATAATCACTTTCTTTCCTCCTCTATAGCTAGAGATAACTATATGATATGTTTCTGTCCAATAAGACAATAGAGTAAACATGTATTTGCTCTGCAAACACTAATAGTGCTGCTCTCAGCTTTTCCTTTTTGTTTTGAGATGGTCTCGTTCTGTCACCCAGGCTGGAGTGCAGTGGTGCTTGATCATGGCTCACTGCAGCCTCAACCTCCTTGGTTCAAGCAATGCTCCTGTCTCAGCCTCCTGATTAGCTGGGACTTCAGGTACATGTCATGATGCCTGGCTTTTTTTTTTTTTTTTTTTTTTTTAGACAGAGGCTCTCTCGTTACCCAAGCCGGAGTGCAGTGGTGCGATTTTGGCTCACTGCAACCTCCGCCTCCTGGGTTCAAGTGATTCTCCTGCCTCAGCCTCCCGAGTAGCTGGTATTACAGGTATGTGTCACCACGCCCGGCTAATTTTGTATTTTTAGTAGAGATGGGGTTTCTCCATGTTGGTCAGGCTGGTCTCAAACTCCCAACCTCAGGTGATCCACCCATCTCGGCCTCCCAAAGTGCTGGGATTATAGGCATGAGCCATCATGCCCGGCTTGCCTGCTAATTTTTAAATTATTTTTTGTAGAGACAGGGTCTCGCTATGCTATCCAAGCTGGTCTTAAATTCCTAGGGTCAAGTGATTCTCCTGCCTCAGCCTCCCAAATACTGTGATTACAGGTGTGAACCACTGTACCCAGCATCCTCTAGTCTTAAATGCTATTGTGATGGCCAGAGCTGCAACAGTCATCCTGGATATATGAAGCAAAAAGCATGAAGTCAAGAGCCAACATACTGAGGATGGAAGAGCAGAAATACAGAAAAACCTTAGGTCGTCAATGACAGTGTTGAGCAGGGGAAACTGCCAAGAACTACCTATTTCCAGAATTCTTGTTATGTGAGAAAACTAAAGCCATATTTTCAAAGCCAGTATTAGTTGGATTGTCTATTACAGGGAGCTACATACTTTTCTAGGGAAGTGTAAATACTACAAAAGACAATAAGTCTAATATCAACCAGGTGCAGTGGCACATGCCAATAACTCAGGAGGCTGAGGTGGGAAGACTGCTTGAGCCCAGGTGTTCAAATCCAGCCTGGGCAACATAGCAAGACCCCATCTCCACACTTGATCTTAGCCAACTGATAAGCAATAAGACCCAGTTTCTTAAAAAATAAAAATAAAATCAGATGATGGAAGACAAAAAGAATAAAGGGAAAGAATAGGAAAGATTCCATTATCAACTACATCTTTCTTATAACAGTCATTAGATCAATCTAAAGAAAATGATCATTAGGGCATATATAAAGTTATTATAAATGCATTCAATAGAAAAAATATAAACATTCTAAATTATTGGAATAAATACAAACAAAAATAAAGGAAAGGAAACACAGACCACATTTTGAAAATAAGTAAGGCTATAGACGTGAAAAGCATATCCCAATAATATGATATATTCCAAACCAAATACAATTCGTGTAAATAAATGTGAATACTTGGGGGTCTCTCTAAGCCTTCTCTGGCTATAAAGGCTACCCATAAAAAAATTTAAAAACATTTTTAGGCTGGGCACAGTGGCTCGTATCTGTGTTCCCAGCACTTTGGGAGGCTGAGGTGGGCAGATCACATGAGGTCAGGAGTTCGAGACCAGTCTGGCCAACATAGTGAAACCCCATCTCTACTAAAAATACAAAAATTAGCCAGGCATGGTGGCACATGTCTGTAGTCCCAGCTACTTAGGAGGCTGAGGCAGGAAAATTGCTTAAATCCGGGAGGTAGAGGTTGCAGTGAGCCGAGATCGTGCCATTGAACTTTAGCCTGGGTGACAGTACAAGACCCTGTCTCAAAAAAGAAAAAGAAATTTAAAAATTAAAAATTAAAAAAAGTGAATACTTAATATTACCTAGTAGGCTGGGAGCAGTGGATCATACCTGTAATCCCAACACACTGGGAGGCTGAGGTGGGAGAATTCTGTGAGGCCGGGAGTTCAAGACTAGCTTGGAGCAACATAGGACCTATCTCTAAAAAAAAAAAAAAAAAAAAGTATATATAAAAGGAAAAATTGACAAATTGCATTTCATGAAAATGAAAAACTTCTGTTCTGTGAAAGACCCCATTACGAAGAGGAAGAACAAGCTACAGAGTGGAAGGAAATATTTGCAAACCACATTTGACAAAGGACTAGGATATAAAAAGAACTCTCAAACCCCAGCAATTAAAAAAGCACACAAAGGAAACAATCCAATGAGAATGCCCAAATACCTGAACAGGCGTCTCACCAAAGAGGATACACAGATGGCAAATAAACACATGAAAAGATATTCAACATCAATAGACATTAGAAAAATGCAAATTAAAAATCACAGTGAGACATCACTACACGTCTATTAGAATGGCTAAAATAAAAACTAGCGATACCACCAAATGCTTTGAAGGATACAGAGAAACCAGATCATACATATATTACTGGTGAGAATGTTAAATAGTACAGCCACTCTAGAAAACAGTTTGGCGGTCTCTTATCCCAGAGATAAGAGAATATAAAAATAACACATATTTTTATATTATACACATAAAAATAACAGTAACCATGAAAGATCATTTGGTACTTTGGACTTCATTAAGATTAATAATTTCTTTTGTTTGTTTGTTTGTTTAGATGAAGTCTTGTTCTGTTGCATGGACTGAAGTGCAGGGGCACGATTTCTGCTTACTGCAACCTCTGCCTCCTGGGTTCAAGTGATTCTCCTGCCTCAGCCTCCCGAGTAGCTGAGATTACACGTGTGTGCCACCATGCCCGACTAATTTTTGTATTTTTAATAGAGACTGGGTTTTGCCATGTTGGCCAGGCTGCTCTTGAATTCCTGACCTCAAGGGATCCACCTGCTTTGGCCTCCCAAAGTTCTGGGATTACAGGCGTGAGCCACCGCGCCAGTCAAAAAGAAAAATTTTTTTGGTAAGACAATCTTAGAGTGGGGAACATAAATTGGTACTGCCTCTGTAGAGGGAAATTTAACAGCAACAACAGGAATGTTTAAATGTTTAAAATGTACTCTTCAATTCCTAAGAATTTAATCCTGTAGATAAATTCATACATATGGAAAGTGATTCGCATTTGCAGTCATTCACTTCAGGATTATTGGTAAATCTGTAAACAACTTAGTCTATCATAGGAGACTGAAAAATAAATTATCATTTATTCAGTCAATAGAATACCGTTAAACTGCTGAGAAAAGGAAGCTTTTTTTTTTTTTTTTTTTTTTTGTGAGATGGAGTTTCGTTCTTATTGCCCAGGCTGGGGTTCAATGGTGTGGTCTCGGCTCACTGCAACCTCCATCTCCTCGGTTCAAGTGATTCTCCTGCCTCAGCCTCCCAAGTAGCTGGGATTATAGACTCCTGCCACCATGCCTGGCTAACTTTTTTGTATTTTTAGTAAAGATGGGGTTTCACCATGTTGGCCAGGCTGGTCTCAAACTCCTGACCTCAGATGATCCACCTGCCTTGGCCTCCCAAAGTGCTGGGATTATAGGCATGAGCCATGGCACCTGGCCAAGGAAGCTTTTTATGAATCAGTAAGGAGGTGTTAAAGAAAAAAAAAATTAAGGTGAAAAAAGAATTATATGTATTATATATTTTTTATTTTTAAAATTTTAAAGTTTAAAATTTTTTAATTTTAGTGGCAGTGTCCTGCTCTGTCACGTAGGCCAGAGTGCAGTGGCCCAATCATAGTTCACTGCAGCTGCCAACTCCTGGGCTCAAGCAATTCTCCCTCCTCAGTCTCCTGAGTAACTAAGATGACAGGTGTGCACCACCATGCCCAGCTAATTAAAAAAAAAAAAAAAGATTTTGTATGCGTGGCTGAGGAATTCATGTGGAGGTCAGTGGAAGCAAGTGTGAGAGGGTCCAGCAGAAGGAAACATGGCTGCCAGAGTGTTTGAGTCCATTGGCAAGTTTGGCCTGGCCTTAGCTGTTGCAGGAGGCATGGTGAACTCTTGCCTCATATAATGTGGATGCTGGGCACAGAGCTGTCATCTTTGACCGATTCTGGGGTACAGGACATTGTGGTAGGGGAACGAACTCACTTTCTCATCCCATGGATACAGAAACCAATTACCTTTGTCATTCTTGACCACATAAGGTGCCAGTCATCACTGGTAGCAAAGACTTACAGAATGTCAATACCCCACTGTGCATCCTCTTCCTGCCTGTCCCTAGCCAGCTTCCTTGCATCTTCACCAGCATCGGAGAGCGCTGTGATGAGCCTGTGCTGCCATACATCACTACAGACATCCTTAAGCAGGTGGTGGCTCGCTTTGAGGCTGCAGAAGCAATCACCCAGAGAGAGGTGGTCTCCAGGCAGGTGAAGGACGGCCTTACGGAGCAGCAGCCTCCTTTTGGCTCATCCTGGAGGACGTCTCCTCGACACATCTGACCTTGGGGAAGGAGTTCACCGAAGCAGTGGAAGCCAAACACGTGGCTCAGCAGGAAGCAGAGAGGGCCAGATTTGTGGTGCAAAAGGCTGGGCAGCAGAAAAAGGCAGCCATGATATCTGCTGAGGGCTACTCCAAGGCAGCCGAGCTGATCACTACCTCACTGGCCACCGCGGGGACTGGCCTGATGGAGCCGGGCCAGCCGGAAGCCACCGGGGATACCGCGGGCCAGCTCTCACGCTCCTGAGGCGGGGAAGTACCTGCTCCTTCCGCTGCCCCAGTGAGGGCCCACCCTGCCTGCATCTGTGCGGGCCAGCTGGGCCACAGCCCCGATGATTCCAAACACCGCCTTCCTTCTCCCCCTACCCCAGGAATCACTGTGAAATTTCATTATTGGCTTAAAGTGAAGGAAATAAAAGTAAAATTACTTCAGGCTGGGAGCGGTGGCTCATGCCTGTAATCCCAGCACTTTGGGAGGCCGAGGTGGGTGGATGACTTGAGGTCTGGAGCTCGAGACCAACCTGGCCAACATGGTATTACAAATACAAAAATTAGCTGGGCGTAGTATGCCTGTAGCCCCAGTTACTCGAGAGGCTGAGGCAGGAGAATCGCTTGAACTTGGGAGGCAGAGGTTGCAGTAAGCTGAGATTGCACCACTGCACTCCTGGGCGACAGAGGGAGACTCCATCTAAAAAATAAAAGGAGGACAGGGTCTTGTGCTGCCCAAACCAATCTTGAACTACTGACCTCAGGTTATCCTCCTGCCTCGGCCTCCCTATGTACTGAGATTATAGGCGTGGACCACTACATTAAATATATATATATAACATTTATGTATACACAAACATATACATATATACACAGTGTTTTTTTTTTGTTTTTTTTTTTTTTTTGAGACGGAGTCTTGCTCTGTCGCCCAGGCTGGAGTGCAGTGGCACAATCTTGGCTCACTGCAAGCTCCGCCTCCCAGGTTCACGCCATTCTCCTGCCTCAGCCTCCTGAGTAGCTGGGACTACAGGCGCCCACCACCTTGCCCGGCTAATTTTTTGTATATTTAGTAGAGATGGGGTTTCACCCTGTTAGCCAGGATGGTCTGGATCTCCTGACCTCGTGATCCGCCCACCTCGGCCTCCCAAAGTGCTGGGATTACAGGTGTGAGCCTCAGCGCCCAGCCATACACCACACGTTTTTAAAGGTAAAAAAGAATTGTACATATATACATACATTTTATATGTATATATACATTTATAGGTGAAAATGAATTGTATATGTATATATACTTATATATGCATATATGTAAATATGTAAAATATAAAATTTCGATTAAAAGGAAGACAAAAGTGGTTAAAAAAATACAAAAACCAAGCCTATCCCCTTACTTCTAGATTGCTTCTCTTCACTTCATACTGTGTATCACTTGGTTAAATTCCTAAAATGCCAGCCTTCATCAGTTTGTTGTTAAAACGTAAAATTGTGGCTGGGCGCGGTGGCTCACACCTATAATCCCAGCACTTTGGGAGGCTGAGGCAGGTAGACCACGAGGTCAGGAGATGAAGACCATCCTGGCTAACATGGTGAAACCCCGCCTCTACTAAAAATACAAAAAATTAGCCGGGTGTGGTGGCGGGTGCCTGTAGTCCCAGCTAGCTACTCGAAAGGCTGAGGCAGGAGAATGGCATGAACCCTGGAGGCGGAGCTTGCAGTGAGCCGAGATCGCGCCACTGCACTCCAGCCTGGGTGACAGAGTGAGACTGCATCTCAAAAAAAAAAAAAAAAAAAAAAGTAAAATTTTGATTTAATAGATTCTGGGTGAGATTGGTGAGACTGGCATCTGAGGTTCTGTGCTTCCTTTTTTTTTTTTTGGAGGCAGAGTCTTGCTCTGTTGCTCAGGCTGAAGAACATAGTGGTGCAATCACACCTCACTGCAGCCTCAACCTACCCTCCCACCTCAGCCTCCGGGGTAGCTGGGATTATAGGCACGTGCCCCCACACTCAGCTATGTTTTGTATTTTTTTGTAGAGATGGAGTTTCTTTCACCATATTGCCCAGGCTAGTCTTGAACTCTTGAGCTCAGGTGATCCTCCTGCCTAGGGCCTCTTATGGATTACAGGTGTGAGCCACTATGCTTGGCTGGTTCTGCAATTGTAACAACTCCTAAGTGATGCTTCTTTTGAGTAGGAAAGAGCTAGAATGTACAACCTTTGAATTCACATCACATTTACTATATGCAACTTTGTTTGATAATGTGTGAATACCTTGCCTACTCACTTGCATTTGAAATTCCAAGAAAGCTTCTAGCAGCACTTGAACAGCTGATCATCCTTTCCTTCTCAAAACATTTTTTCCTTCTGCTTCCTTGACATTACAGTCCCCTACTTCTGCTTGTACCTCAATGTCCTCACCTTTCAGTCTTTGCATGTGCTTAATAAGTAAGTAAATCTTTATGCAGACTCATTACCTATTACTAAGTATAATATATACTGATGCGAACACCATGGCACAGCTTCTGAATGGTTCTAGAGAGCCTTTCTCATACTGTGTCCCTCAATAAGAGTTTACATATTTTGTAGGTAGGACAATAGCCTTACGAATGAAGTCTTGGTGATGCAGCCAGAAACTCAGAGACTCCAAGTCAAATACTCATTGGTTAGATCAAATATAATTTTGCCATAGTCTGAGGATTAGAGCAGGTCACATTATACTAAAGTATTTGTTGGGCTGAACCTTGCAATATGTATTTTTTAGAAGACTTTATTTTTTAGAGCAGTTTTGGAGCATCAAAATTAAGAGGACAGAGATTTCCAACATATCCCCTGCCCACCTCACAATATATTTTATGCATGAATAGTTATGATATTTTCAGCTGTATATAATGAAACCTAATTCACACCAGCTAAAACAATATGGAATTTTGTTATCTCGCAAAACAAAGTCCAGTGGTTAGGGTGTCTAGAGAGCCATGCTCTGCTATTCTCCCAGCTCTGCCTTCCTCAGAGTGTAGGGTTCATCCTTAAATGGCTTTCCTCTTGGCCACATGATGGCTGCCAGCAGCAGTAGTGGTAACATGTACCCTTATTCAAGTATAAGTGGAGAGAAAGGAAACCTCTCACCTACTGTTGAATGTAAGTCTCTCCCTTCAGTTTGATTGGTCAATGTATATTCTCCCCCAGACCAGTGATAGTCACCATAAGAATGCTATGTGCTGATTGCCTTAAGCCTAGTTCTGGAGCAAGTAACAAACATGGGCATGGAAGTAGGAATACCATGTTTTCACTAGTCCTAATAAAACAGCTAGGGCTAGAGATAAGGTGAGCTTCAAAGAATTATATAGAATTCATGGAAGAGAGGGGAAATGTTGAACAAAAAGCAAAGTTCTTTAGGAAGGAGAAGGGGAAAATAAATTCTGAAATTAACTAAGTTATATTACTATGCTAATAGTAATTGTATAATAGCTTTTATAATAAATTTATTGCTTGTTCTCTATATAGCTAGCTTCAGAGTGAGATGTACACTGATGTATTTGATAGTGAAACCTTAATTACAAGTGCCAAGAAGCATGAACACATAATTCATAAATTAAGATACAGTCTTAATACCATTTAGACACAGTCTAAAGTACCATTACATCCAGCTTCCTGAGTTTTACCATTGAACTCAACAGATATTCTGCCTATTTCCATGGTTCCATTAACACAGCCCCAAATTATGTGAAAACTGACACATGTGCCCAATTTATTAAGACATGGAGAAATTCTACTTTTTTTTTTTTTGAGTCAGAGTCTTGCTCTGTTGCCCAGGCTGGAATGCAATGGTGCAATTTTGGCTCACTGCAACGTCCACCTCCCAGATTCAAATGATTCTTCTGCCTCAGCCTCCTGAGTAGCTGGGATTACAGGTGCATGCCACCATGCCCAGCTAATTCTTGTATTTTTAGTAGAGACGGGGTTTCACCATGTTGGCCAGGCTGGTCTCGAACTCCTGACCTCAGGTGATCTGCCCACCTCGGCCTTCCAAAGTGCTGGGATTACAGGCATGAGCTGTGGTGCCCTGCCGGAGAAATCCTACTTCTTTGCCTAAACTTGAGTAGAGGTTTCTAAAGTTTAAAATAGAATTTAAACCTCGTCCTCATCCTCCTTTGCTTAGGTATCATACTATCAAGGACTTGTTTATGTAATAGATTTTATATTGAAGGTATTCAAGCAGAAGCTGTACTAATGTTATCGATGGTACTGGTACATCTGATAAATGACTGGTCCAGAGAATGCTTCCCAGGCCTAGCTGATCAAGAGAATTAACTCGAAAGTTTTAAACAATACAGATTCCATATCCTGACAATACTGAATCAGAATCTCTGAAGATGGAGCCAAAGGTATGTATCTCTAAGAAGCACTACTAATAATTTTTTACAGCCGATCCAGGACAAGCTCCTGGGTAATTATTTAGGAATCTCTGGACTGACTTTTTTAAAAGACTCGTTTAAATATACAATTTTAATAACTTCTGACAGTAGAAATAGTACTGCACTAGAAATTAGGTGACTGAAATTCTAGTGCCAGCTCTGCTGTTGGCTACTTTGATGATAGGCAAGTTAGTTTACGCTGTAGAGCCTCAGTTTTCCCTTCTGTAAAATTAGGGATGTCTAAAGTCCCTTCTAGCTGCAAACCCAGTCAATTTTACTTGTTTGGGCATTCTGAGGAACCAAGAATTGATTACAAAGATTCTAATTTCTAATACCTCTAGCTGTTTTTAAGGGCACATAAAGAGCTTACATGGACACTGCCATCTTAGAAGAAAGGTTCAAGATGGGGTCCACAGAACCCTTAAGAGTGCTATCATTGTTTTGGTAACCTTGAACAAATTTCCCTATAAAAACTGGGGACAAAATTCTATAAATATGTGGACAAAAGTCTCTTTGTGTTACCATTGGTTAATGGGTATGCCTGCAGCTACCACGTGAAACAGTTTTGGCTCTGACTCCGGAACCAAACTTTCTGGCCTTTAACTGTTTGGTAGGGTGATATAATTCACTTTATACAGCATACATGATCCAGCTTTTAGAGTGTATATATATATATATATATATATATATATTTTTTTTTTTTTTTTTTGGATATGGAGTTTAGCTCTTGTTGCCCAGGCTGGAGTGCAATGGCACAATCTCGGCTCACTGCAAACTCTGCCTCCTGGGTTCAAGCAATTATCCTGCCTCAGTCTCTTGAGTAGCTGGGATTACAGGTGCCCACCACCACGCCCGACTAATTTTTGTATTTTTAGTAGAGATGGGGTTTCACCATGTTAGGCTGGTCTGGAACTTCTGACCTCAAGTGATCCCCCCCGCGCCCCGCCCCCCTGCCTCAGTCTCCCAAAGTGCTGGGATTATAGGCGTGAGCCACAATGCCTGGATGTAGTTTGTTGGTTGGTTTGTTAAGAACTAATTGTTGACCGGGCGCGGTGGCTCACGCCTGTAATCCCAGCACTTTGGGAGGCTGAGGCGGGCGGATCACGAGGTCATGAGATCGAGACCATCCTGGCTAACACGATGAAACCCCGTCTCTACTAAAAATGCAAAAAATTAGCTGGGCGTGGTGGCGGGCGCCTGTAGTCCCAGCTACTTCGGAGGCTGAGGCAGGAGAATGGCGTGAACCCGGGAGGCGGAGCTTGCAGTGAGCCGAGATCGCGCCACTGCACTCCAGCCTGGGCGACTGAGCGAGAGACTCCGTCTCAAAAAGAACTAATTATTATGGTAAGATTTGCCTTAGCCTGGGCAGGGTGGCTCATGCCTATAATCCCAGCACTTTGGGAGAACAAGATCAGAGGATCGCTTGAGTTCAGGAGTTCGAGACCATTCTGGGCAATATAGTGAGACCCGGTCCCTACAAAAAATTTTAAAAAGTTAGCTGGGTGTAGTGGCGTGCGCCGGTAGTCCCAGCTACTCAGGAAGCTGAGGTGGGAGGATCACTTGAGCCCGTGAGTTTGAGGCTGCAATGAACCATGATCACACCGCTGCACTCCACCCTAGGAGGCAGAGTGAGGCCGTGTTTCAAAAAATAAATAGATAAAACAAAATAAAATTATCCTATGGTCCAGTTTTCTTCTCATTATCTTGCTGTAATTAAATCTAGTTTGTTTCCTGACTTATAATTTCCCTCTCCACACCATGCCCTTTTCTCTCTTCTCTGCTTCCACACACAAATTCAACTTCTTTAACCCCTTGTTTTACATATTTTTAGTCACACTCTTGCCTGTGATGTTATCATTTAAAAACTTTATTTAGGCTGGGTGCGGTCACTCACACCTGTAATCCCAGCACTTTGGAAGTCCGAGGTGCATGGATCACCTGAGGTCAGGAGTTCGAAACCAGCCCAGCCAACATGGTGAAATCCTGTCTCTACTAAAAATACAAAAATTAGTCGGGCATGGTGGTGGGCTCCTGTAATCCCAGCTACTCAGGAGGCTGAGGCAGGAGATCGCTTGAACCCAGGAGGCAGAAGTTGCAGTGAGCCGGATCACGCCATCGCACTCCAGCCTGGGCGATGGAGCAAGACTCCTCTAAAAAAAAAAGAAAAAACAACTTTATTTACACTGAGTAACAAATAGCTAGTGTTTATTGAATGCTTACCATGTGCTAGGCACTGTATTAAGCATTTTACATACAATATATCAATTGTTGTACTTTTATTTTGAGTACTATTAGATCCTCTACTATACAGATAAGATCCAAAAATATTGAGTAACTTGGCCAAAATTACATAGCTAGTTAGGTGGTGACACGGGATTTGAAATCAAGCATTTAGACTCCAGAGCTTCTACTCTATTGTATCCTGTAAAAGCAAGGATTAAAGAAAAATAGGCTGGGCGTGGTGGCTCACACTTGTAATCCCAGCACTTTGGGAGGCCGAGGCGGGTGGATCAAAAGGTCAAGAGATCAAGACCATCCTGGCCAACATGATGAAACCCTGTTTCTACTAAAAATACAAAAATTAGCTGGACATGGTGGCAGGCATCTGTAGTCCCAGCTACTTGGGAGGCTGAGGCAGGAGAATCACTTGAACCCGGGAGGCGGAGGTTGCAGTGAGCTGAGATTGCGCCGCTGCACTCTAGCCTGGCGACAGAGTGAGACTCCATCTCAAAAAAAAAAAAAAAAAAGAAAGAAAGAAAGAGGCCGGGCGCGGTGGCTCAAGCCTGTAATCCCAGCACTTTGGGAGGCCGAGACGGGCGGATCACGAGGTCAGGAGATCGAGACCATCCTGGCGAACACGGTGAAACCCCGTCTCTACTAAAAAATACAAAAAACTAGCCGGGCGAGGCGGCGGGCGCCTGTAGTCCCAGCTACTCGGGAGGCTGAGGCAGGAGAATGGCGTAAACCCGGGGGGCGGAGCTTGCAGTGAGCTGAGATCCGGCCACTGCACTCCAGCCCGGGCGACAGAGCCAGACTCCGTCTCAAAAAAAAAAAAAAAAAAAAAAAAAAAGAAAGAAAGAAAGAAAAAGAAAAATGTACTAGACTATGATGAAAGAGATGCGAGTTTTGTGTTTTTTTTGATAGTAACTAGCTAATATATCACTATGGACAGGTCATACTTGTTCTGATTTTCTCATTCATAAATAAGTTGAAGTAGAAACAATTACTGTGTCATAACACTCTGTGATTCTGTTATGCGAAAAGTGTATCTTTTGATCTTTTCTCTCCTGATATGAAAGGACTTTGGCATTTCAACCCCTTCTCCTATATTTTCATATTTATTCTAGCACTAGCTTACATTCTAACAGTGATACACAGGTAAATATGCATTTTATGTGTGTTCTCCTTCTATTTCTATAAAGCAAAATGTATCTGAGTAGCATAACATTTTTAGAAAATTTCAAGTCTCATCCCTATTTTTCTGGTACTTTTGGATCTGATATCTTGATGATGGCAGAAGTGGCTTAGAGTTGGAAAATTATTGTGGTTTTGCCCAACGTGGTAAATCAGTGCTTTTTATTTTGTATATAATGTATAATTTTCACAGCTATAACAATTGGTTATTATATATTGATCTTTGAAAAAGCAATGTATTTCAGTAGCAGTTTTTTAACAGGGTCTTGCTCTGTCACCCAGGCTGTAGTACAGTGGTGTGATCATAGCTCACTGTACCCTCAATCTCCCAGGCTCAAGTGATTCTCCCACCTCAGCCTCTTGAATAGCTGGGACTACAGTGAGCACCACTTTTAAATCTTTTGTAGAGATGGGGTCTCAATATATTGACCAGGCTGGTGGTCTCAAACTCCTGGGCTCAGCCTCCCAAAGTGCTGGGATTACAGTGTGAACCATCATGCCCCACTAACATTTTCTATTGTGTTTTTTTGTTCTTATCTATTTCTTGAATTCATGTTTCCTTATGTTTATCAAGCCTAGTTTCTTTTACTTTTAGGAATTAAGGCTGAATTAGGATTTTTAATAAATCCCATACTAAAACTCCTTATCCTTTTAAAGCCAAAATACATTGGGAGGATCAGCAAGGTCAGAGAAAGAGAGGGTAGGTAGGGATAAGAGTAAAGCCCTTTTGCAAATAGGAACACTTACACAGACTGAAAGCAGGTCCTCCAATCTCTCTGCAAGTGTTTAATCTCTCTACAAAAATTAAAGCGTATTTGCTTGTTATCTTTTTCATTCTTTGGAAAACGTTTTAGCTACCGTTACTATTATTTTGACATTTTAAATTTGCCTCTTTTTTTTTTTTTGGAGGAGTCAGTATTGAAGGGGGAATTTAACTTTTAAAATGGCCAGTTACACATACCTAGCATAGAAGCAGAAGAAAATATAGGTAAGCAAGAAAAGAAAGATCATTTTAATTGGAATGTGATGGCTGTACAACTCTGTAAATGCTATAAATGTATTAAAACTCATTGAATCATATACTTAAAATGGATGAATTTGCCTCTTTTTTCTTTGTTCAACCACATACGATGACCATCTTTCCAGGTCAATTCATATTCCACGATATCATTTTAAATGGGGACATAGTTTTTGATTTTATATTCTGTATACAATTTTTTTGTTTGTTTTAATTTTTTTTTTTTTTTTTTTTTTTTGGAGACGGAGTCTCGCTCTGTCGCCCAGGCTGGAGTGCAATGGTGCGATCTCAGCTCACTGCAACCTCCGCCTCCCAGGTTCAAGTGATTCTCCTGCCTCAGCCTATTGAGTAGCTGGGACTACAGGCGCCCGCTACCACTCCCCACTAATTTTTTGTATTTTCAGTAGAGGCGGGGTTTCACTGTGTTAGCCAGGATGGTCTCGATCTTCTGACCTCAAGATCCACCCTCCTTGGCCGCCCAAAGTGTTGGGATTAGAGGCGTGAGCCACCACACTCGGCCACAATTTGTTTAACCAGTTGATTCCCTGAACATTTTTGCAGCTAAAGTTTGGTACAAATTTTTTTAGGTTAAATTGCTAAAAGAATTATTGCTGGATCATAGGGCATGCTCATTTAAAGGTTTTTCTTACTTACAAATTGCCCTCTAAAAAAACTACCAATTTGTACTCCTATAAGTAGTCATTCTGTCCTTGCATTTCTCCCATCGAAACTCAGTGTTAGTTTTTTATAAAGTCTCTATTATTCTGACAGGTAGAAATGATAGCTTGTTATCAATTTCCATTTCAATTACTAATAAAGTTTAACTTTTGGTCATTTATTAGACATTTGTATTTCAGTTTATGTTCTTTGTCCATCTCTCCAAAACACTAATATGTGTACATGTGTTTCTTATTAATTCATATAAGACTTTTATACATTAAGGATAAATAACCTCATGTCATATATTTTGTAAGTATTTTTCCAGTTTGTATCTTTTATTTATGTTGTTTTTGCAGAAGAAAGTATCAAATTGTATGATCATACCTATCAATCTTTTGCTTTATAGATATTGCCTTTGGTACTATCCTTGATAAGACCTTCCCCACTCCCAAATATTTACATATTAAACAATATTTCTTCTACTAATTTTATGTTTTCTTTCTTTAGACCTTTATCTAGATTTTATTTTTATATATAACATAGGACAAGGATATAACTTGGTAAAGTGAATGGGGAGATAAATTTTTACCTTATTTATTGCATGTCTTCTAAATATCAAAAACTGTGTTATATATATGGTTGGTAGTAATAAACACAACGGGAATGTTCTCATCCTTATGTAATTTACCAATTCAGAGAGATAACATACTGTTTAAGTGCAAATTTGATAAATGCTATAAAGAAGTGCTAAGTTCTATGGTAGTGTATAGTATGTGGAATCTATCAACTGTTCATGTACTTATTGAACAGATGATCTTTAAAAGGAGATGGTTTGGTGGAAGTGAAGGAGAATTCAATTAAAAAACAACAACAGGGCACAATGGTGCACGTTTGTAATCGTAGCTACTCAGGAGGCTGAGGTAGAAGTACTGCTTAAGCCCAGGAGTTAGAGACCAGCTTGGGCAGGATAGCCAGACCTCATCTCGGGGGAGGGAGAACACCCAAAAAACTCAACCATACACACACAAAACTAACCAAACAAAAAACAACAGTGAACATTTATTATTTCAGAGTATCCATGGGTCAGAATGTGGGTGTGGCTTAGCTGGGTTCTGTGTTTCAGGATCTCTCACAGAGATGCAAACAAAAGTCTTGCCCAGGGCTGCAATCTTGTTTGCAGGAAGATTCACTTCCAAGTTTGCTTACATGGTTGTTGGCAGAATGAAGATCCTCATAGGCTGTTAAGCCAAGGCTTTCAGTTATCTGGTAGGAATTCAGTTCCTCACAGGTTTTTTGGTGGCTAGAGATCTCCTTTAGTTCCTTGGCATATAGGTCAGAATAATTTATTTTTGTCCTAGGGTGGGTACTTAAGCTTTGATAAAACTGATTTATAATGTCTTTATAGAGTAAAAATTAGCACAGCATTCATGTTCTTAGCTCTATATTCAAGAATAAAATAAGTGTGTATATTCTGTGAATATTCTGGTTGGAATACATTTTTGGCCTGTATGTAAATTAATATGTGGGTGACTTAAACATTCACAGAGAATTAATTATATATTGCAAAAGACAAACACATAATTCTGTACAAGATAAGAATGTCAACAAAACTTTAAGTTGATTTTGTCTTTTAATCATATCACGGTTATAATTTCAAATTATTTTTCATTCCCTCCTTTCCTTCCCATCACACAGACTATATTGTAAATATACTCTCCTGAAGTTGCACAATGTGACAACCCTGGGCTTAGCCCCACAAGTATGTGCATATGTAATTATTTTATTTTTTGATCTGATGCTGACAGTGCTGTGCATTTTATCTGAACTCAGAAAATTTAATTTCTAAATTATAATATATGGTTAGATATTTACTAAAATCCTGAAACTAGAAGTTTACTCCCAATCTTAGACCTCAGAAATGGTAACTCTAGTTTAGTGTACACGCTTTCAACATGGGCAGTATTATTCCCCAAGGGGAAAAAATTGTTTTTTTGGGAGGGTATGAAAAAAAGTATGTTTTTTATGCAAAGCATAGATACACATACAGTCCATTAAAGCATATACGGTATATCCATGGTGTTAAAATTGTATAGTGGGGTGCTGAATAGGAAAAACAGCTCTAAAAAGGTTCCATAAGGGGGATAATAATGAAAATAAAAGTTGAGAAACATGGCCCTAGTGCTAAGCTTAACAGACAGCTGTTTGACGAACCATCTGGCATTAGATTTTTTCCTGTACGATTTCCTGTATTAGAATATAAGCTTCTTAAGGACAGAAAATGTAACCTGATTTGTATTTTCAATAATAGCTAACACAATGGTTACGTCCAACTGCATTCAGTATATTTAATTGAATTAATATGGAATACATCTTCCCCTACTTGCACTCATCCTATTAGCTCTATAAAATCTAAATTATCAAAATTAGTCCAGTAAAGCGCAACCTAGCACAGTCTCCCTCACAAAAATCCTAGTAAAATAATGACAAATTTTATTCAAAGAATGGAACATCTTCAAAGTAGCATAAGAGAAGGAGAACAGACTAGAGACAGAGAGATGAATCAGGGCTTTGATTTCCACCTCTTATCATTTGCAAGCTGAAGAGCCTTGAGCCAGGTTATGTAAAGAGAAAGTGAAAGAGGATAAAAAAAATAAAAAAGGGACCTTTCTAGGGGAAGGGCACAAGAAGGGACAATGGCATTTCCAGCAGGTTTTTGTTTTGTTTTGAGACAGGGTCTTGCTCTGTCTCCCGGCTGGAGTGCAGTGGTGCAATCTTGGTTCATGCAACCTCTGCCTCCCCGGTTCAAGCGATTCTTGTGCCTCAGCCCTCCCCCGAGTAACTGTGATTACAGGCAAGTGCCACTACCTTTGGCTAATTTTTTGTATTTTCAGTAGAGACAGGGTTTCGCCATGTTGGCCGGGCTGGTCTCAAACTCCTAGCCTCCTGTGATCCGCCTGCCTCGGCTCCCAAAGTGCTGGGATTACAAGCATGAGCCACCGTGCCAGGCCGTAACGGTCTTATATACACCCAAAATTTCAGGCATGCTTAATTTCTGGCAGTTCCTCCAATAGGGCATGGCTCAAATATGCCGTTTTTCACACTTAACATATTTTATATGTACATTCACATTCCTCTTCCCAGAACATCATTTATTTGTTCTCCAATGTGCAGCTCAGGCCACACTTTTTTTTGAGACGGAGTCTTGCTATGTCGCCCAGCCTGGAGTGCAGTGGCACGATCCTGGCTCACTGCAAGCTCTGCCTCCCGGATCCATGCTGTTCTCCTGCCTCAGCCTCCCGAGTAGGTGGGACTACAGGCGCCCGCCGCCACGCCCGGCTAATTTTTTTAAAAAATATTTTTAGTAGAGATGGGGTTTCATCGTGTTAGCCAGGATGGTCTCGATGTCCTGACCTCGTGATCCACCTGCCTCTGCCTCCCAACGTGCTGGGATTACAGGTGTAAGCCACCACGCCCCGCTATTTTTTTTTTTTTTTTGAGACGGAGTCTTGCTGTGTCGCCCAGGCTGGAGTGCAGTGGCGCGGTCTCGGCTCACTGCAAGCTCCGCCTCCCGGGTTCACGCCATTCTCCTGCTTCAGTCTCTAGAGTAGCTGGGACTACAGGCGCCCGCCACCATGCCTGACTAATTTTTTTTTTTTGTATTTTTAGTAGAGACGGGGTTTCACCGTCTTAGCCAGGATGGTGTCGATCTCCTGACCTCGTGATCCGCCTGCCTCAGCCTCCCAAAGTGCTGGGATTACAGGCATAAGTCACTATGTCCAGCCAGCTCAGGCCACACTTTCTCTAGGAATCCTTCCATTACACCCTTGTGTGCCTTCTACACTGAGTTAGATACATATATTCCTGCTTCTCTAACATTCAGATCATACTTCTACTATAGTACTTATGTTATAATTAATGGTTTACATGTCTGCTTCTCTTACTAGTCTGAGAACTTCTTGAGAGCTGAAATGGTTTTATTTATCTTTTCTTTTTTTTGAGACGGAGTCTCGTTCTGTTGCCCAGGCTGGAGTGCAATGGCGGGATCTCGGCTCACTGCAACCTCTGCCTCCCTGCCACCATACCTGGCTAATTTTTTGTTTTTGTTTTTGTTTTTTTTGCATTTTTAGTAGAGACGGGATTTCACCGTCTGGCCAGGCTGGTCTCAAAACTCCCGACCTCAGGCAGTCCACTAGCCTCGGCCTCCCAAAGTGCTGGAATTACAGACAGGCGTGAGCCACCGCGTCTGGCCTATTTATCTTCTTAACCTCAACATCTAGCACAGTGCCTGACATGTTAGTGAACAACTGACTTGTTGAATTAACTAATAAAAATACAGGCATACAAGAAGAGCACAGTAGCATTTTCAACAATTTGACAAATGAATATTGCTTTGTTTTCTTCAAAGGGCCACCACTTTAAAATTGAATAATCATCTTTGTTTATAGTCAGACCTAAAACAAAGCTCTGTACACTTCCTGTGTCAAATAATAATAATGTAAGTCCTTTACACCAACTCATTTCATCATTACAATCCAATGAAGAAAATCTTATTATTTTTCCTCCTTTTTTTTTCTCAGATGAGGAAATAGGCTTGTAAGAGGTAAACCAATTTGCCTAAGGTCACATATTTAATAAGTAGGGTTTCTGGCTCTGGCACGTATGGTGCTAACTACCACACTATTGTGCCTCTCAAAGTCAGTTGAGTAACAATACTCACTTTTGCACAATATCTCATCCCTCTGTCTGACCCTCTCCCCTTTCAACCTCCCATATACACTCACTTAGGAGAAACAAAGGCTCATGGCTCATACATGCAGCTTGTGATCTAGAAAAAAAAATGTGTCCGTACATACTCGGCTTTGTTTAATGTAAACAAATATAGTAATCAATATAGTATAAACTTCCAGGACTATTCTGTTTTAATAACATGTAGATACAATGTAATGATTTTAATTACTTTATTGTCCTATCAAATTCTTTTTTTTTTTTTTTTTTTTTTTTTTTTGAGACAGAGTCTCGCTCTGTCGCCCAGGCTGGAGTCCAGTGGCGCGATCTCGGCTCACTGCAAGCTCCGCCTCCCGGGTTCACGCCATTCTCCTGCCTCAGCCCCCCGAGTAGCTGGGACTACAGGCGCCCGCCGCTTCGCCCGGCTAATTTTTTGCATTTTTAGTAGAGACGGGGTTTCACCATGTTAGCCAGGATGGTCTCGATCTCCTGACCTCGTGATCCGCCCGCCTCGGCCTCCCAAAGTGCTGGGATTACAGGCGTGAGCCACCGCGCCCGGCCTCAAATTCTTTAAAATGGGAACTTGAGGCCCAGTGCTGTGGCTCACGCCTGTAATTCCAGCACTTTGGGAGGACAAGGCAGGCGGATCACCTGAGGTCAGGAGTTTGAGACCAGCCTGACAAACATGGAGAAATCCCATCTCTACTAAAAATACAAAATTAGCCGGGCATGGTGGCGCATACCTGTAATCTCAGCTACTTGGGAGGCTGAGGCAGAACTGCTTGAACCTGGGAGGCAGAGGCTGTGGTGAGCCGAGATCGCGCCATTATACTCCAGCCTGGGCAAGAGCGAAACTGAAACTCCACCTCAAAATAATTTAAAAAAAGGAACTTGGTATACTGCTTCAGCAATTTAAATGTGTCAATCCACATATCCAGCGTTAAATTATCTTTTCCGGAAAGCAAAATGTGAAGTGCCTTATCAAGACTTCTTGTCATGTATCACAATTTCTCCATTATTACTTTACTAAAGATGTCTGTGAGGGTACAGCTAGAAAGATGTAATTGAAAAACCGGTTCTTGCCACATTGCAAAATAACTGTAAGGAGTGGCATTTGGTTCCTGGAGTGGAAGAGGTGACTATGCCTACTAAATCATGGTATTGTCTCAAATTAAACAAACCAAAAGAACCAAAAAACCAAGAGAGAAAACAAAAAGACAAAAAACAAAGCTTTTTCATTTCTGAAAACTTTGGGGCTGTGTGGTCCTGCTGGGTGATGCTATTTCTGAGTTTACTATTACTACAATCTTCAAGTCCTAAAGATTTTTTCTTCCTGTTACAGTCCTTTATTCATTCATAACCAAGCTGCATTGTATCATTTGTGTCCAATTTAGTTGGATTCCAACATCAATCCTATCTTGCCATGAAGTATTAAAGGCTGAAGTACCACTGGGGATGTGGGAGGTAAAATAAGCATTTGCCTTAAAGAAATTCTAGATAAGGAGGGCCACGGAGAACATGCATATCAGACCCCCTCTTCCTTCTGCTCCACACAACCTTCAAGTTTTCATGAACACCTAGAAGAATTAACAGGCAAGGGCCGGGCGCGGTGGCTCAAGCCTGTAATCCTAGCACTTTGGGAGGCCGAGACGGGCGGATCACGAGGTCAGGAGATCGAGACCATCCTGGCTAACACGGTGAAACCCCGTCTCTACTAAAAAATACAAAAAACTAGCCGGGCGAGGTGGCGGGCGCCTGTAGTCCCAGCTACTCGGGAGGCTGAGGCAGGAGAATAGCGTAAACCCGGGAGGCGGAGCTTGCAGTGAGCTGAGATCCGGCCACTGCACTCCAGTCTGGGCGACAGAGCGAGACTCCGTCTCAAAAAAAAAAAATAGAATAAAAAAAAAAAAAAAAGAATTAACAGGCAAGAACACCAGTGTTGATTTAATGTTGGCAAGATTCAACATATTTTGAGGTAAGAATACAATAAATGTCTATTATTTTCAGACATTTAGGTTTATACTAATTCATAAACTTTAGGTTTACATTCATTACAGCATTAACAAAAGCTTGGAAGTTTGTTGGGAATGGGCAATACATAGATGACTACATGTTCTAGGCATCAAGCACCATGTTAGAAATGATATGAAAAAGACAGTAGTTTTGAAACGCGTGAATTAGTTTGTGGGAAAGAGTAGGTGGGAAGGAGGTCACGCAGAGGCAACAGGAGGTACAAAGGCAGGAGGCATAAGAAAGTCTAGCATATTATGCTTTTGTAGAATATGCCAGTCTAGTGACTTCTATCTCCTTTTTTTTCCTAGCTAGGATTTGAATCTATTTTTTTTCTGTAACTTTTTTTTTTTTTTTTTTTTTTTTTTTGAGATGGAGACTTGCTATGTTGCTCAGGCTAGTCTTGAACACCTTGGTTCAAACAACCCTCTTGCCACAGCCTCTCAAGTAACTGGGGTTACAGGCACGTGGCACCATGACCAAGAACTTCTTTAGCACTACCATTTGTGCCATTGTTCTTGGCTTGTGACATCTCTTCAATTGTGCAGTTATCATTTTTAAAATTAACCTTTTAATTTATCTCCTTCCCTAAATTATAATCTCTCTTTATTTCTCCAGAATCCCTAGAAAGGTGCTTTGCACTGAGTAGACACTGATAAGTAACTATTGATTGGTTGACCAAAAAAATCATGGCTCATGTACTTTAAGTCTTCATTAAGAATGCTAACATTAAGCCAGGTGCAGTGGCTCACACCTGTAATCCCGACACTTCGGGAGGCCAAGGTGGATCACCTGAGGTCGAGAGTTTGCGAGCAGCCTGGCCAACATGGTGAAACCCCATGTCTACTAAAAATACATTAAAAATACATAAAATTAGTGGGGTGTGGTGGCGGGCACCTGTAATCCCAGCTACTTGGGAGGCTGAGGCAGGAGAATTGCTTGAACCTGAGAAGTGGAGGTTGCAGTAAGCTGAGATTGCGCCATTGCGTTCCAGCCTGGGCGACAGGGCGAGACCGTCTCAAACAACAACAACAACAACAAGAAAGAATGCTAAGATTATATTTATAAGAATAAAGTAGAACGTTGTGAGCAGAAGATAACACGTCTATTCACTATGCCACTTTTATTACCTAGTTCCAGGAGGAACAAATACTACATACAGTCAATGTTTATGGCTGCCAATCCAGAAAGCAGTAGGATTGATAGCAATTACTCCCTTATAAAAATACAAAGACAAATTTTAGAGTAAGATCTTCTTATAATCACTGAGAATTATATGAAAAAAAATCTGGACTTGAACTCTGAAAACTTGGATCTGAATCAAGGTTCTGCCACCTGTTGTGTACTTTGGTAAATTACTTTCACCTTTGAGCTTTTTTCTCATCTCTAAAATGAAGTTAAGACTTCCAACTTCACAAGAGCATAAAGAATAAATTAAAAATGCATATGTAGCCGGGCGTGGTGGCTCACGCCTGTAATCCCAACACTTTGGGAGGCTGAGACGGGTGGATCACGAGGTCAGGATATCGAGACCATCCTGGCTAACATGGTGAAACCCCATCTCTACTAAAAATACATAAAATTAGCCAGGCATGGTGGCGGTGCCTGTAGTCCCAGCTACTCGGGAGGCTGTCAGGAGAATGGCGTGAACCCGGGAGGCGGAGCTTGTGGTGAGCAGAGATCTTGCCACTGTACTCCAGCCTGGGCAACAGAGTGAGACTCTGTCTCAAAAAAAAAAATGCATATGCATCTAGTGTGGCATCTAGTATAGACGCAATAATATATTTGCTCACTTTTTGCCCATTCACCCATTTAAATACATCCATAAAACAACAAAATAGAGATATTGTGAACTACAGAGAAATGTTTCTTTTGCAAACTTTAGTGACAAAAAACTTTTCCTTCAAGTCCTTAAGTCATTAGGATAAATATATGTTCACTTTTTGGAAGGTCATCCTATGTTACTTTTTGTTGTAGTGTAAGCACACATTTAAGGCCGAATAAATGTATATTGCAATCATGGGGCAACAGACACTATGGTTTTGTACATTTGTACAATTGTATGATAGTATATACTCTATTTCTAGTTTCAGCATTATCTTCTTTTTTTTTTTTTTTTTTTTTGAGATGGAGTCTTGCTCTGTCGCCCAGGCTGGAGTGCAGTGGCATGATCTCGGCTCACTGCAACCTCCGCCTCCTGGGTTCAAGCGATTCTCCTGCCTCAGCCTCCCGAGTAGCTGGGATTACAGGTGTCCACCACCACGTCTGACTAATTTTTTGGTATTTTTAGTAGAGACGGGGTTTCACCATGTTGGTCAGGCTGGTTTCCAACTCCTGACCTCAGGAGTTCTGTCTCCTGAGGCCAAAGTCTGCCCACTTTGGCCACCCAAAGTGCTAGGATTACAGGCATGAGCCAGCATGCCTGGCCTCTAGTTCCAGCATTATCTTATCACACATTAGATAATTACTTGTATAAAAGCTCAGGCTCAATAATAAAGTCTATAGACCCTGTACAATAGGCGCCTTTGTATCTGCAGGTTCCACATCCACAGATTCAACCAACCATGGTAGAAACATTAAAAAAAAAAAAAAAACATAAAAAGTAAGAATACGGCAATTAAAAAAATCAAATGTAACAATACAATATAACCAACATTTACAAAGCATTTACATTGCGCTAGGTGTTACAAGTAATCTAGAGATGATTTAAAGTGCTTGAGAGGATGTATATAGGTTATATGCAAATAGCATGCCATTTTACATAAGGGACTTGAGCAACCATAGATTTTCTTATCTGTTGGGGTCCTGGAACCAATCTCCTGCAGATATCAAGGGACAACTGTGTTTCTGTAAGAAAGGTAAGGTAGAGAATATCTTTTATTTTTATTTTTAGAAACAGGGCCTTACTCTGTCATCCAGGCTGGAATACGGTAGTGTGATCATAGCTCACTGCAGCTTCAAATTCCTGGAGGCTCAACGGATCCTTCTGTCTTAGCTTCCTGAGTAGCTGGGAGTACATGCATGCACCACCATGCTTGGCTAATATTTTCTTTTTTTTTTTTGAGATAGGGTCTTGCTATGTTGCCCAGGTTGGCCTTGAACTCCTGCACTCAAGTGAGTCTTCCATCTCGGCCTCCCAAAGTGCTAGGATAACAGGCATGAGCCACTGCACTCAGCCCTCGCTAATTTGCTTACTTTTTATTTTTTTGTAGAGGCAGGGTGTCACTATGTTGCCCAGGCTGGACTAAAACTCCTAGCCTCAAGTAATTGTCCCACCTTGGTCTTCCAAAGTGCTGGGATTACAGGCGTGAGTCACTGTACCAGGATGGGGAGATTGTAAAGAAATGGCTGCAGTTAAGAATCTTGGGTTCTGCTTTTGGTTGTCACTATCTCTACCAGACTTCTAACGTGGCATGTAACTTCGGTTTCTCTATACCTTATTATTAACACTTAGAACTGGTGTGATATGATCTCTCAATAATGCTGTAATACTCGATTGGTATCTATAACAAAATTTGAAATACATAGATGCTTTTACAGAAATGCAAAGTACTCAGCTTATCAGTGTCTCTTTTTGTGCTTTGATTAAAATTTAATATTAAATTTGCAATAAAATTTAATTTTAATTTCTTTACCTCCTTCCTGGTAAAACACAGGAACACCTAAAACATTAAAAAACAAAAAACAGGCCGGGCGCAGTGGCTCACGCCTGTAATCCCAGCACTTTGGGAGGCTGAGGTGGGCGGATCACAAAGTCAGGAGATTGAGACCATCCTGGCTAACATGGTGAAACTCTGTCTCTACTAAAAATATAAAAAAATAGCTGGGCGTGGTGGCACACACCTTTAGTCCCAGCTACTCGGGAGACTGAAGCAGGAGAATCGCTTGAACCCGGGAGGCGGAGGTTGCAGTGAGCCGAGATCGCACCACTGCACTCCAGCCTGAGTGACAGAGCCAGACTGCGTCTCAAAACAAACAGACAAACAAACAAAACAATAAAAAAAACAGGCCCGGCGCGGTGGCTCACGCCTGTAATCCCAGCACTTTGGGAGGCCAAGGCAGGTGGATCACCTGAGGTCAGGAGTTTGAGACCAGCCCGGCCAACATGGCGAAACCCTGTCTCTACAAAAAATACAAAAAATTAGCCAGGCTTAGTGGCGCATGCCTGTAATCCCAGCTACGCGGGAGGCTGAGACAGAAGAATCACTTGAACCAGGAGGCAGAGGTTGCAGTGAGCTGAGATCATGTCATTGCACTCCAACCTGGGCGACAGAGTGAGACTTCGTTTCCGCCCCCAACCCCCAAAAAAGGACAAAACAAAACAAAAACAAAAACTGCTGCATTAACAGTAATTTTATAAACAAAATGACAAAAAGCAATTTCTTCTCACTTGATTTTAGAGACAGTTGCTTACATACAAGAATTTTTGGTCAGAGGCCCTGTAGGGTGACCAAACCATCCCAGCTTGTCTGGGACTTCCCAGGGTGGGTACTGAAAATTCAGTGTCCCAGGAAACCCCTGTCCTGAGCCAACTGGAACAGTTGGTACAGTTGGCTTTTCCATAGCTTACACTTCTATTATCTGCCCTTAGAAAAATTCCAGTGCTATTGTAATTTATATTTATCTGAAAAGCACCTGCATAGTCTTCCTGTTGGTATTCAGTACATAATCATTTGGTTAGCATATAAATATTTATGGAATTTTGCCCCATGAATAGATATTTTATAAATGTATACCAATATTTTTTTACCTTACTAGGACTTGGGGACAACGGGAGTGCCAAATTACCAACAATGATTATCTCGGCACCAAAAAGGAATTAATTTGTGTATTTTCTTTTTCAAGAACCTTTTCCTGTTGTTGTTTAGAGACTACTGTGCTTCTAGCTAGTAATCACAATAGCTGGGAAAACAATAACACATGCAATACCTTTAAGAACAAGTCATTAAAAAACAAAACAAAATAATGTATGTGGGTCATCCCTTGGCCAATCTGGTGCCAGAGAGAAGTTGTTCTACTGGTTTTCCTTAAATAGCACCATAACCTAACCTGAATCTAAGATGGTTTCCAAAATATGTATAGAATGAATGTTAACTAATTAGTTCTATAAAAATATGTATAGAACGAAAGTTAATTAACCATCAAACCATGGTTATCATGGTTTATCCATGGATAGGAGACCCAAAAATTCAGAAGCACTGTAATACTTTTCATGATATTAATAAAAAATGAAGTCATGAGATCATGGAAAAGGTTTCTGAGGAAAAAATCAGACCAATTGTCTTCCCTAGAAAATGGGGATGACACAGGCTGTGTACATATAAGCATAATTAAAATAAAACTGATTAGGCCTGGTGTGGTGGTTCATGACAGTAATCCCAGCACTTTGGGAGGCCGAGGCGGTAGGATCATGAGGTCAGGAGTTCGAGACCAGCCTGACCAACATGGTAAAACCCTGTCTCTACTAAAAATACAAAAATTAGCCAGGCTTGGTGGTGTGTGCCTGTAGTCCCAGCTACTCAGGAGGTTGAGGCAGGAGAATTGCCTGAACCCGGGAGGAGGAGCTTGCAGTGAGCTGAGATCATGCCACTGCACTCCAGCCTGGGTGAGAGAGCAAGACTCCATCTCAAACAAACAAAAACTGATTAAAAGATTATAAAGGTGACTTATGACACTTTTTAAAAGCTCTGATTCTGTGAGTACTTAACTATGTGCCAGGTACTGTGTCAAGTGCTTTAAATACATAATTTTATCTGATACAAATAATCCTATGAGAACAGGAATTATGATCCTCTAAAGTAAACCTCTAAAAGAGAGGCTTAGTAATTTGCTTAAGGTTACAGACAGCAACAAGAGGGGCAGAGGCAAATTCAGGTCCATCTGCTTCAATAACTTTTATCCTCTTCACCTTTATCCTATGCCACTTCTCAATACTGCTGGTGTAAACTCTGGTAAAATTCTATCTCCAGCTCTAATTTTTCCTGACCTTCAGTGTTGTACTTTAGTTTATGGAAGTGCCTACTCAACACCTCTACCCTGATGTCTAATGACCACCTCAAATAACATGTTTCAGTAAGTGATGCCACCATTCACCCAGTCGCTCAAGCTCCAAATATAGTAGGCATCCTTGTTTCCTGCATCAAACCCACTGTCAAGCCATCAGCAAATATTTTGGCTCTGCTTTCAAATTCTATCTCCATCTGACCGCTTATCACCTCCACTGCCACAACCCTAGTTCAGGCTATTATCACTACTTAGTTGGACTATTGAGATAGCCTCATAATTGCTTTGTTTTCATAGTCCATTCTCCATAAAGCAGTCAGTTATCTTTTTATTTTATTTGATTATTATTTTTTTGAGACGGAGTCTCACTCTGTCGTCCAGGCTGGAGTGCAGCGGCCGGATCTCAGCTCACTGCAAGCTCCGTCTCCTAGGTTTACGCCATTCTCCTGCCTCAGCCTCCCGAGTAGCTGGGACTACAGGCGCCCGCCACCTCGCCCGGCTAGTTTTTTTGTATTTTTTTAGTAGAGACGGGGTTTCACTGTGTTAGCCAGGATGGTCTTGATCTCCTGACCTCGTGATCCACCCGTCTCGGCCTCCCAAAGTGCTGGGATTACAGGCTTGAGCCACTGCACCCGGCCCAGTTATCTTTCAAAAACACAGATCATATAGTTTCACTCTTCTGCTTAAAACCCTTTAATAATTGCCACTGCAATAATGTAAACTGCTTAAGATGACCTATAAGGCCCATACTGGCCCCTACCTTGATCTGCTTTATCTGACTTTATCCCTTAATACCCTCTTCTTTGCTCAGCATGTCTCAAGTCACATTGGTCCTGATATTTTCAAATTCCTCTGTGACTTAAAAAGTCATGTGCTTTGAGAAGATGTGAAAGGGCAGGGTTGGAAGTTTTAGGAAATTGGCAAAGGTGTGAAAGAGTTGCTGAGAGAGGGAGAACAATCCGGAAAAATTTAATAGGATTGCTGGGAAGTATTGAGGGTTGAGTTGTGCTTGGTGATTGAAATTAAGTAGGCTGGGTGTAGTAGCTCACGCCTATAATCCTAGCACTTTGGGAGGCCACGGTGGGAGGATTGCTTGAGGCCAGGAGTTCCAGACCAGTCTGAGCAACATAGTGAGATGTATATACACAAAAAAATTAAAAAATTAGCCAGGCATGGTGGTGTGCACCTGTAGTCCCAGCAACTCAGGAGGCTGAAGTGGGAGGATCACTTGAGCCTGGGACGTCGAGGCTGCAGTAGTGATCACACTACCGCATTCCAGCCTGGGTGCCAGAGCAAGAGTGCCTCCAAAAAAAAAAAAAAAAAGAAATTTAGTAATAGAATACAGATGGCTATGCACATTTCTCTAATAGTGGTCAGCTGTTCCATTATCAAATGGGAGAATATGGATGGTAGGGTTCATTCAAGGTAGGGGTACGATGAAAAGGTGAGGCAAAGGAGTTTAGAGTACTGATTAGGTACCTACTGAATTTTTCTGTAGGTAATATCACAATGGAGACCGGGTGGAGAGAAGTGTTGCTTGTGTCTATGGCTTGCCTTAGTTGTGGCAGCAATCTAGAATTGCTAAATAGGAACACTGAATCAAAGAACCTAGACCTGGCTGGGCACCATGGCTTACACCTGTAATGCCAGCACTTTGGGAGGCCGAGGCAGCTGGATCACCTGAGGTCAGGAGTTCGAGACCAGCCCAGCCAATATGGTGAAACCCTGTCTCTACTAAAAATACAAAAATTAGCCCGGGGTGGTGGCATGCGCCTATAGTCCCAGCTACTCAGGAGGCTGAGACAGGAGAATTGCTTGAACCTGGGAGGTGGAGGTTGCAGTGAGCTGAGATCGCCACTGCACTCCAGCCTGGGCAACAGAGTGAGACTCCGTCTCAAAAAAAAAAAAAAGGGCTGGGTGCGGTGGCTCACGCCTGTAATCCCAGCACTTTGGGAGGCTGAGGCGGGTGGATCACGAGGTCAGGAGATCGAGACCATCCTGGCTAACATGGTGAAACCCCGTCTCTACTAAAAATACAAAAAAACTTAGCCAAGCGTGGTGGTGGGCGCCTGTAGTCCCAGCTACTTGGCAGGCTGAGGCAGGAGAATGGCGTGAACCCAGGAGGCGGAGCTTGCAGTGAGCAGAGATTGCACCACTGCACTCCAGCCGGGGCAACTGAGCAAGACTCCGTCTCAAAAAAAAAGAACAAAAAAGAACCTAGACCTATCAGTAGAGGTTAAAAGCTTTACTTTTTAAATCCTGAGGTTAAGAAATTATCAGTATTTCGAAACTTACAAAATGGACAAATTGGTAGAGGCTTTTTAACATTATAATGGCATTTTTCACTTTTCAAAATCAATTTCCAAAGGGAACCTATAGGTTGAACAGTAAGATTTATCAACAAAGCAGGGATTTAGATTTTAAAAGGTTTTCAATCTGGCCAATTCTTCAGATTATCTCAAGAGGGAGCCTTCTTATGCCTCTTCTTCCTTCATAACACTTGTCTAGCTCTCATGTCCTGTTTACAAAGATTTAAGCCCACTCTTAAAAAGGCATAAAATGCTCTTACTGACATGACCCCTAACTTGCCTAATATTTTGCCATCTACCCTCCATGCACTTTAAGCTCCCAAACTATTAATTACTTGACACCTTCTGCGCTTTTGCTTGGTCTCTGTGGCCAGACCATCTTCCCTGCCTTCTCTGTTGAACTCCTAGCCATTCAACAACACTCAGCTCACATAGCACACTTTCAGATGAGATTCAAGCATTATCTCTCTTGCTACATTTGGCCCTTGTAGATATTTCTATTATTGCCTGTATTTTGTTGAAGCATTCATGTCTTTTATGTACTATACAGTATATAATACATATGCATTACAATGCATTTTTATGATTCATGTTTTGGGGCATCCAGCGGCTAAAATAGGGCAAGGGTTATGTGGTCTTGGCCAGGTCCCTTTTCCTTTCTGAGCTTCAGGTTCCTCAGGTATAAAATGGGTACTATGGCTCCATGAAGATGAAACAGAATATATGTAAAGCCCTTACATAGTGCTCAATTCATGAAAACCATCGCTGTTTACATTGTTTAGGGCCCTCAAGAGGCGCTCTAATCAGCGGGGTTGAGGAAGTGCCTCTTTAAAATGACGTCATTATAGGAGACTTAAAAACCACAGCATGTCTGTACAAGTGAACAGAATCACACAGCTACCTAAAGTGGGTTCGCCTGTCATACAGTTTAGAGGTTCCACTTACAACAGGTTTCCATCAGTAGCCAAAGCAACAGAAATTTTAGATTAACAGATCACGGCTTCCGGGATTACCGCAGGGCGGGCGGGAAGCGCCTTTCCGCCCGGGTGGGAAGGCCGCGTCCCCATGGGACTGCCGGAGGGGGCTGGATCCCTATGGCCTGCGGCAAACACCACCACCTAGGCGGTCCAGGGGTCCCTCTCTCGGTGACTGGTGACCAGAAGGCCGCAATCTCTTCACATAAAAGCTCTACGGGTTTCCGCTCGGCCCTCACAGCGGCAGCAGACCGAAACGAGAAGGCAATTCCCGCCCAGGTCCTAGGCCCAGGTAGGCCGGGCCGTGGGGTCTCCCCGGGCTCCACGCAGGGGCGGCGGGGCGGGGCGCAGTGACGCAAAGAGGAGTGACGCGACGACGCAACGCGACGCGGTGACGCACGCCCCTTTGTTGGCTCAGTAGCGATAGCAGCGGCCGTGGAGGTGGCGCTGGGGACTGTTTTCTCTCGGAGGCCGGAGCGGAGCCGCGTCTGACTGAGGCGGGCAGCAAGCGGCCCCCTCGCTCCCTCCCTCCCTCCTCCGCGCCCTCCCCGCCGCCACCAGCAGTCAAACGCCAACCGCCGCTTCTGGGGAGGAGCCGCGGCCCGCGGGGCCGGAGCCAGGCCTGCGTCCGGACATCAGCCGGAGCCGGAGCGAGAGCCGGGGCCTCGGCGTCCCCGCCCTCTCCCCGCCTCGGCCAGCGTCCGCCGGGCCCCCGCGCGTCGCGCCATGGACTCGGACGAGGGCTACAACTACGAGTTCGACGAGGACGAGGAGTGCAGTGAGGAGGACAGCGGCGCCGAGGAGGAGGAGGACGAAGACGACGACGAGCCGGACGATGATACCCTGGATCTGGGCGAGGTGGAGCTGGTGGAGCCCGGCCTGGGCGTCGGCGGGGAGCGGGACGGACTGCTGTGCGGGGAGACGGGCGGTGGCGGCGGCAGCGCTCTGGGGCCCGGCGGTGGCGGCGGCGGTGGCGGCGGCGGCGGTGGTGGCGGGCCGGGGCACGAGCAGGAGGAGGATTACCGCTACGAGGTGCTCACGGCCGAGCAGATTCTACAACACATGGTGGAATGTATCCGGGAGGTCAACGAGGTCATCCAGGTGAGGGTGGCCGCCGCGCCAGCTGGACCGGGCTCAACCGGGGAGCGGATTCAGGCTGCACGCGCGGTCCCAAGGGACAGGCCTGGGCCTGGTGCGCAGCCCAGCCCGGTGCCTCCCGGCCTTGTCTTCTCCGCTGCCTCTGCTGGGGATAGAGGGTGTCGAAAGCAGAGGTTCGCCGATTAGCCGGGTGTGGGGAGGTACTCTGGGGGCGGTGCTTCCCAAGTCCTGCTATGGCGGAGGCCTTCGGCCGCCTAAGCCTTCTCTTGCGGGCAATTTCTGCCAGTCCCTGGCTCCGGTGTCCTTTCTCTGGCTGGGCGAGCGCCTACTGGGGCGGGGCGGAGGAGGTGGGGTGGGGAAGAGGAGTCAGGAAGAATTGGGCCCCGACGAGGGTTACCCCGGCCTTAGCCTCATTTGAGCACTTTTGGAAGGGATTAGAGTAGGCCTTAGAGCAGCTTGGTGTACAGTTGCCCCAAGTGGGCACCAGTTAATAAAGAAATGGATCTTGGCAGTCTCAAGTGCCTACTTAAAGGGTGGGGGAAGGGAACTATTTCTCGGAAGAGGTGCTGATGAGCCTTTTCAGATGGTGAGGCTTCTGCTTACATCTTTTTTACATTTTTGCTGTTTGTGACCTCACTGCTACTTTCTCTAGTCGTAGCATATGACTTGCTTGAAGCTGTTGGAATAGTTACTGCATATTGCATACCCATCCTTGTAGCTAAAACGGCAACAAAACGCAGTGTTGTCTAATATTGGACAAGACTCTATTGTGAGTTAGAAGAGACTTTCTGCTTGTGAACTCCTTTCTCTGATATTTTCTGTTTTGTGGTAAGTTAGGCTTGGTGTAAGTTGATAACCACATCTCAGTGAACCATATGCGTCAGATTTTGCATTTTTGAGCTTTAGAAAATCAAAAATCTTCATTTGTTTGGGGGAAAAAACCTCACTTGTCCTGAGGAATCAGGGATATGGCCGAAGAATAAAAATGAAGCTTGATTTAGTGCAACTTTTAGAAAACCTGGAAGGAAACATATATGAGCAGCAAGTTACTTACTATTGCCTCTTGCTTGTCAGTCATCATTTCTTTTTTAACATAAATTGGTTGGCTAAATATTCATTGACAAATTAGAAGTATGTCACTGTCAACTCGTTGACTTTCTATTATTAACAGATTTTTATAGTATTATAAGTAACAGTTTTAAAAATTGAATCATCTATTCAGGCACTGTTTGAATACAGCGTTTTGCATAATAGAAAAATGTCGATACCTAGTGCCATTACTAAATAGTGGAAGTCTTAATTTTTTAATATAGAGAACGCAGTCTAAGAAGGAAGTTGAGGATTGTAGAAGATAATTTTTTTTTGTTTGAAACAGAGTCTCGCTGTGTCTCCCAGGCTGGAGTTCAATGGTGCAGTCTCAGCTCACTGCAACTTCCGCCTGCCGGATTCATGCAGTTCTCCTGCCTCAGCTTCCCCGGTAGCTGGTACTACAGGCGTGCGCCACCATGCTCAGCTAATTTTTTGTATTTTTAGTAGAGACGGGTTTCACCATACTGGCCAGGCTGGTCTCGAACTCCTGACCTCGTGATCCGCCCGCCTCGTCCTCGCAAAGTGCTGGATTACAGGCGTCAGCCACCGCGCCGGGCCTGTAGAAGATGCACGTGTAAGACAAATCTGATTAGGTAAGAAAAAATAAAAAGACAAAACAAGCCTGCCACCCAGAGACCTACACCAAAATGTCAACTGTAGTTATTTTTCTAGACCTTTGGATAGCTGCTAATATGGTTCCACATTAATAACAGTGGAACCGTACTGTATGTTCTGTGTTTTCAGTGGAAAAACATTATTACAAAAATCCTCTGAACAACCTTCTGTCAAGTAAGTTTTTCGAGAACTTACATGATTATCGATCCAAACTGATTTATTTAATCAGTCTGTGATTTGCCTTCCTTTTTATTTTCTAGTTTCTGGCTTTTATAAACATCATTTAAAATATTATTATAGGTCAGTCTTTGAGTGTTCTTACTTTCTTGGGATAAAGTGAATTGCTGAGTCAAAAGAATTTGCTCACTTTCAATGCGTTTGATACATACTACCACATTGCTTTCAGAAAAGTTATGCTAGTTTTCCCAACCAGTGTTTGATGGGCAAAGAAAACCTGGTGAAATTGAACTTTCGTTTATTGGGCTTGGTATTTCTTTTTTAAATTGCCCCTCGCTTTTTGCTCATTTTATCCTCTCTTGCCCATTGCCCCCCTTTGGGATATTTATCTCTTACTGGTTTGTAAGACTTCTTTCTATTAACAGAGGTTGGAAATAGCAGTTATCTAGGTTTTTAATGTTGGTTTGATAAACACTGAATTTTACTTAGTTTGCATTAGAGAGCTTACTGTTAATTCTTAAAAATTTAAATTCCCTGTTTCCAATTCTAATTTTCAGTATGAATCAGGTAAGATACATTGGCAGGTGAAAAAGTTTGAAATGTAAAAAGATCACCAAATTAATTTAGTGTTTCCTTGGGAATTTGATTACTTTTTCTGGGAAAGGAGTTCTGGGCAACAGCATAAATACTGTTATTTGTGGATATCTACAGGTTAGGTTTGGTCTTCATATAAGTCAACTTTATTTTTATTTCAGAAAACTCTTGGTTTTCTGGCTTTCTATACTTTCCCGGTTAACATTTAAATAAAAGACCAAATATATTTAATTTGGTCTTTTATTTAAATCCTTTGTGGCTACCTAGCTTGCCTTTTCAGCTTTTAAGGAAAAAAAAAATCTGAGTTTTTTGTTTTGTTTTGTTTGGAGACAGTCTTGCTCTGTCACCCAGGCTGGAGTGCAGTGGCCTGATCTCAGCTTACTGCAACCTCCACCTCTCAGGTTCAAGAGATTACCCTTGCCTCAGTCTTCCCCGCCCTAGCCGCCTCCCACCCTGGTATCTGGGATTACAGGCACCTGCCGCCAGGCCCAGCTGATTTTCGTGTTACGAGGTTTCGCCATGTTGGTCATGCTGGTCCCGAACTCCTGGCCTCAAGTGGTCTGTCCTTCTTGGCCTCCCTAAGTGCTGGGATTACAGGTGTGAGCCACCATGCCTGGCCAGGGTTTTTTTTTTTTTTTTTGAGACAGAGTTTCACTCTGCTGCCCAGGCTGGAGTGCAGTGGCGTGATCTTGGCTCACTACAACCTCTGCCTCCTGAGTTCAAGCAATCCTCCTGCCTCAGCCTCCCGAGTAGCTGGGATTACAGGTGTGCACCACCACACCCAGCTAATTTTTGTATTTTTTAGTAGAGAGGGGGGTTTCACCATGTTGCCCAGGCCGATCTTGAACTCCTGACTCCAGGTTATCCACACAACTCGGCCTCCCAAAGTGCTGGGATTACAGTCGTGAGCCACCGTGCCCAGCCTAAAAAGTGGTTTTCTAATGTAACTGTATAAGTAGCTAGGTAAATTATTAAATGAACCCTGTTCAATTCTGCAGTTGGGAGTATTTAAACTTGCCATTTTGTATTTCCACAACAGTGTCCAGCAGATGTTGATTGTGCTTTCTAAGTATGCCAGGCACTATGTTAAGCAGAGGATATGCTTCTTGCCTAAGGAGCATATAGGGATAGGAAATATGGAGGTCCTTGGACTCCACTTCCAGAGATTCCTACTCATAAATGAAGTCTGGGGTGGAACGTGAGCGTCTCTGTATTTTAGACTTCTAGTGATAGTTAATCCAGTGTCACGATTTTGACTCAGGCAGAGTGAGTGAGAAGAGCAGCAGCTCTTAGGAGCACAGATTGGGTATACCTAATCAAAATATCCGAAATGCTCTGAAATCACTTTGTTTTGTTGCCCAGGCTGAAGTGCAATGGCAAGATGATAGCTCACTGCAACCTCCAACTCCTGAGCTAAAGTGATTTCTCCTGCCTCAGGCTCCTGAGTAGCTAGGACTATAGGTGTGTGGCACCACACCTGGCTAATTTTTTTTCTTTTTTGTAGAGACACAGGGTCTTGTTTTGTTGCCCAGGCCAGTCTCAAACTCCTGGCCTTAAGCTTAGCTCCTCGAACCTCAGCCTCTCAAAGTGGTAGGCCTGGAAATCCAAAACTTTTTGAGCACTGATGTCATGTTCAAAGGAAATTCTCATTGCAGCATTTCGGATTTCGGATTGTCAGATTAGGGATGCTGATTGTAAGTATAATTAAATATTCCAAATCTGAGAAACTTGTGATAGTCAACCTGTACCATATTTAGAGTGTGTGCCGAGAGGAATATGGACCTGGGACTGTTGAATGTGAGTGGTCAGAGAGGAGGTATAAAAAACGGTGGATAGGTATCTTGCTTTTATAAGATCTATTATGCTAAATAACTTTTTTTTTTTTTTTGAGACAGTTTTGCTCTGTTGCCAGGCTAGAGAGCAGTGGTGGTGCGACATTGGCTCAGTGCAACTTCTGCCTCCCGGGTTCAAGCGATTCTCCTGTCTCAGCCTCCCGGGAAACTGGGACTACAGGCACATGCCACTACGCCCAGCTAATTTTTGTATTTTTAGTAGAGACTGGGTTTCACCATGTTGGCCAGATGGTCTCAATCTCTTGACCTCATGATCTGCCTGCCTTGGCCTCCCAAAGTGCTGGGATTACAGGTGTGAGCCACCGTGCCCAGCCAAATAACTCATTAAAATATTTAAGTCTTACTGAAGAAATTTTCTGTTGGCTGTTGGTTTGAAAGATTTATTTCACCTATTTAAGAGATTTAATTAAAGAACCTCAAAGTTGAGATTGCAAGCCTAAACTAAGGAAGACAGTGTACTATTCTAGCATATTATTTACTGGTTGGGGAGTCAGTTATAGCCCTGGTTTTTTCTCTGTCTAGTTAGTATCTCAGAACCTTCAAATTTTTTTTTTTTTTTGATATGAGTCTCGCTGTGTCACCTAGGCTGGAGTGCAGTGGCCCAATCTCGGCTCACTGCAACCTCCACTTCCAGGGTTCAAGCGATTCTCCTGCTTCAGCCTCTCAAGTAACTGGGATTACAGGCACTCACCACCACACCAAGCTAATTTTTGTATTTTAGACAAGGTTTCACCATGTTGGCCAGGCTGGTGTCGAACTCCTGACCTCAAATGATCCACCCACCTTGGCCTCCCAAAGTGTTGGGATTACAGGCATGAGCCATGGTGCCCAGCCAAACTTTTTTTTTTTAAGATGGAGTTTCTGTCTTGTTGCCCAGGCTGGAGTGCAATGGCGTGATTCAGCTCACCTCTGCCTCCCAGGTTCAAGCGATTCTCCTGCCTCAGCCTCCTGAGTAGCTAGGATTACAGGCATATGTCACCACGCCCAGCTAATTTTGTATTTTTAGTAGAGATGGGGTTTCTCCATGTTGGTCAGGCTGGTCTCAAACTCCCGACCTCGGGTGATCTGCCCGCCTCGACCTCCCAAAGTGCTGGGATCACAGTGAGCCACGCTGCCCGGCGTTGTTTTGTTTTTAATCTGGGACTGAAAATGAGGGAGTTGAATTACTGGATTGGTCCTTTTTTACATTAAGGGTTTTGTTTGTTTAACATTTTAAAAACCTCAGTTAATTGGAGATGTTCATTTTTTCCAAGAAATTGAATTCAGGTGTGCATATCATAATTAAATTCATTAATTGGGAGAGGAGGAAGAGGATGTACAAGCCTGTGCATGGTGTGTGCAGGCACACGTGTTTTGAAGTTACTGAAGTGTTTGGTACGGTTTAGATTTATTCCTTTTGGACTATATTTTCCCAGCTTTATCTCCTTGAACTGTAAGTTTAAATTACACTGACTTGTTGAATTGCTATGGCAGTAGTCCTATGAATCAAACTCTGGGGATGGGATCTGGCTGTTTTTTTGTTTTTTTTTTTTTTTTTTTTTTTTTTTTT